>NC_053160.1:14175670-14195725 GCF_016835505.1 Polypterus senegalus
TTACCTGGGCAACAGTGTAGATGCATCTTCTCCTGGCCTCATAATGGCTTCTCGTAAGAAACACCTCTCATCAGCAGTTATGATGAAGTGACTCTGTCTTCAGGCAGTGAAACTGAAAAAGTCGGTAAAGCTGAAAGTGAATCTGGGAATCTGAAAGTGATACTCAGGTCAATTACACATGCGCAGTATGCTGTTCACATTATTATTATTGTTTGTATCATTATTATACTTTCTATACTTCTGACTTTGTACTTTTAGTGTGTTGCACGTTTTACAGTAGGAAGATGAGATTTAATAAAAATGTAATTTTACAAGCCAAAAAAATGCAACACTTTTTACATGTTTTTTTGGAAAAAAATGTAACACTAAGGAGGTTAAGGTGGAAAGTGACATCCTTCATATCTTCTAAAATTCTGCGACAGCCAGTGCAATTTTCCATGCTGTGGTGTGCTGGGTTGGAAACGGGTCCACTGAATTAACAAGCTAATTAAACAACAACAACATTTATTTCTATAGCACATTTCCATACAAATAATGCAGCTCAAAGTGCTTTACATGATGAAGAAAAGAGAAATAAAAGACAAAGTAAGAATTAGAATGAGATAGCACTGATTAACATAGAATAAGACTAAGGTCAGATGGCCAGGGAGGACAGAAAAAACAAAAAAAACTCCACATGGCTGGAGAGAAAAAATAAAATCTGCAGGGGTTCAGAGGCCACGAGACCACCCAGCCCCCTCTGGGCATTCAACCTCACATAAATGAAACAGTCCTCTTTGTATTTAGGGTTCTCATGGAAGAACTTGATGATGATGGTCATGTAGACTTCTGGCTTTTAATCTATCAATGTAGGAACATCACGGTGGTTTGATTAGGTGGTGATGGCGCAGATCACCGCCACAGAAAACCGGAAAAAGAAACAGAACAGAGAGTAGGGGTGAGTACAGATTTTAGAGCCACCATGAATAGTTATTATAATGAATTGAATATGCAGAGTATCAGGATTAGATGAAGGTGAAGTTATCAGAAAGCCATGTTAAAAGTAATGTGTTTTCAGCAGTTTTTTAAAGTGCTCCACTGTATTAGCCTGGCGAATTCCTATTGGCAGGCTATTCCAAATTTTAGGTGCATAACAGCAGAATGCCGTCTCACCACTTCTTTTAACTTTTGCTCTTGGTATTCTAAGCAGACACTCATTTGAGGATCTAAAAGGGCAGGCTGAGTTATATGATACACTTTGGACCCCTTGGAGGTACTAGAGTAGGAGAGAATTAAAACAAAACTGAATGACATTAGGGACAATACTGCACATTCTCTCTCTGGCATACTAACACTGAGGACTTTCAGCCAACAAATCATTCAGCAGATGTGTGTCAAGAAACACTATGGGGGCTCCTTTATACCAACAGTAATATGCCTGTATAGTGTTTCACTGGCACTGGGGCTGCCATTTTAGAAGTTTTCTTTTTAATTGTCTTCTCTTCATTTTTAATCATTCTGTTGTGTGTTCAGACTATAGTATCTATCTATCTATCTATCTATCTATCTATCTATCTATCTATCTATCTATCTATCTATCTATCTATCTATCTATCTATCAACAGATGTACCCTGATATCATTGGCTTGTAATCCTGCAATACGTACAGTGGCAACAAAAGTTATGATAACCCTTTGGAAACAACCATAGTTAGGTATAAATTTGTCTTAAAACATGGTCTGATCTTCATCTAAGTTACAGTAATGAGCAAACACTGTCTGGTTTAACTAAAAGCATACAAATTATTTTATTGTTTTTGTACACAATGAATACATCATTCAGACATTTAGTGAGTGAACCAGTAGGCGAATGACTTCAACAGAAGCTAACTAGAATCAGGAATGGAACAAGTTTGGAGGTGTGGCTTAGAAATACTTTGACCAATTAAAAAAAGAAATATGATATGATATATAGTTTAATAGAATATGAAGCATGCCATGCAAAGCAGAGATCTCAGATCAAGAAATGTTCATTTCCACAAAGCGGAAATGGGTTACAAAGTAATTTCAGAAAGTTTAGATATTCATTAGTCAGCATTTATTTAAACTGTGTATAAATGGAGATGATTTAGTATTGTAGCTACTCTATCCAGAAGTGGGTGCCCAGCCAAGATAACTCAAAAGGCAAAATGCAGAATTCTTTGTGAGGTAAAAAAAAAGAAACCAGGAGAATAGCTAAGGCTTAAAGGAATCATTGGAATAGGTTAACATCTGAGTTCATGAGTCTACCATGTTCAAAATATTGAACAGGCATTATGTCCATGGCAGGACACCAAGAAGGAAGCTGCTGCTATCCAAAAAAAAACACTCCATAACTGAAGTTTACCAAAGACCATCTTAACACCTATCGGGAAAATGTTTTGTGGATTGTGGAAGCTAAAGTTGAATTGTCCAGGAACGGTATGTATGGCTTAAAAAGGGAACTGCATACCAACATGAATACTTCAACCAATGATGAATTATTGTAGACGGAGCATCATGATTTGGGGCTGCTTTGCTATCTCGAGGCCTGGACAACTTGCCATCATTGAGTTTATCAAGGTATTCTAAATAATAATTTCAGGGTGGCTGTCTGCTAGCTGAAGCTGAGTAGAAGTTGTCTGATGCAGCAGGACAACAACCCTTAACATGATGATGAGGATGATGATGATAATAATTAATACCTAAGGGGAAATTGTCTTTACATCTACTACAGAATGGCTTCAATAAAAGGAAATCCACCTTTTGGAGTGGCCTGGTCAGGGTCCAAACCTTAACATAAGAGAGGTGCTGTGGAATGATCTCAAGAGAGCCATTCACACCAAACCACCTAAGAATATGGCTGAACTGAAGAAGTTCTGTATGGGAAAATGGTCCAAAATTCCTACTGAACAGTTGTACACGTCTGATTCTCAGTCCACCAGAAGCACTTGTTTGAATTTACTGCTGCCAAAGTAATTCGACTCGTTATTAAATCCAAGGGTTCACTTGTTATTTTCCACTGCGCTGTAAATGTTTGATGGGTGTGTGTTTAATAAAGACACAAAAGATGGTAGTTGCTTATGTGTTATTAGTGTATGCTGTACTGGGGCAAATGATGAGGCAGGGAATAAGCCAAAATGCTTGGGGTGCCAACTGGTAAAAACCCTATTTCATTCCAACAAAAATAAGAAAAACGTAACACCAGCTAATAGGCATTCTTTGTTAGGGACAATTCCCTTGAATTGGTGCTCTCTTCAGGTTGCACTTTCTCTCTTCTCCCTCTCTCCTTCTTTTTAGCATTCGCTATGTGATCAGGTCTGAAATAAAACCCCACCTTCTGGAGTATCTCCCTTTTGTACCAACCAGAAGGGGTGGGTCTTCCTTGGCTTCATTAACCTCAGTGGGGTGGTTTCTTGAGACTAAGACGGAAAAAGGAAACAAAACTCTTAAGAGCAGTGCCTCTCTCATCCCAAGGTGGTACCACATACCTTAGGTGAGCCCGGAAGGTGACCCTTTACCACGTATACTATACTTGTGACATAAATGAAGGTCAGATCACATTTTATGAAAAAACAGGTCATTCCAAAGGGTTCACATACTTTGTCTAGCTACTGTGGAAAAATAATAAATAGTTTGATCAGTTTGATCAATCTGGTATACATGATAGAGCCACGCAGAACCTGTCTTTATAGTGCAAGTGCAAACTTGTTTCTCCTAACGAACAAAAAACCACAAGTGACCAACTGATGAACTTAAAGGATGTGGTAAATGCTGATCCAAGCAAAATGTTGTAAGATGTAACGGTTTGAAATTCTTGTGCAACCAAAGTCATAAGACAAAGGCCCTATAAAAGATTTGGGATACCGACCCCTCGAGGCAGATGAAGGGCAGGTGTCCTAGGACTGTGCTTCTCTGTCATCTTACCCTTGCCTGGTGTGTATTTAATAAAAGATTTTTTACTAACTTTAATTATATCTCTCTGTCTTCAGTCACAAGAAACGATACCATAGAAAAAGTGACCACAGTTTTTGGCGCCCAACGTGGGGCAGGAGACGGCCGGCTGACTCCTCGGCGGGAAGACCTCAGCGATCTGTCTTCTTGAAGCAGACTGCCGCTACAGTGTACACCGGCAGCAGAGTAAGCAGCTCTGATAAAAGTTAGGACTGCCCTGTCCTGAGACGGTTCCTGCGTGAGGAGTCCCTGGTCTCCTTCTGGTACAACCACGGTGACTGAGAAGGATTTCCTGACAGAGCTGACTAACACCCAGGCTGGGGTAAGTACCATCGGGGGTTTCCATAAAAAGATAAAACTGGAGGCGGGCTTGCTGTGGAGTATAAAAAGTGACTGGGAATAGTAAACGGAAAGAAATACCTTGTTTTAAGTCACTCCTGTTGGGAAAGATAGTATAGAACACTATCCTCTGGGAATTAAAAAAGGGGGATTTAGGACGGGATCCAGTGCATGGCACACCCATAAACCCGGACAAATCTATGGGACAGAGGATAGAGTATAGAATAGAGGAATAACAGGTTAATAAAACAAGGGAAGAATAAATAACTACGTACTGAAATAAATACTTGCTTTACGAGCACTGTGACAGTAACGTAGGAAAAGCTTCGTATTCCACTTCTGGGAATATTAAGGGAACACTAGAAACGGGTGAGTGGCACACTCAGAAAAACTAGTAGTTCATTGAAGACAGAAGTGAGAATAGGACACGACAAGAGGGAATAAATCTGTCACAGCAATCGGGAGGAAAAAGCAAGGGAAAAATGGGAACACATAACAGCAAGCCTGCCAAACAGTGCCTCGAGGATTCAAAGTCTTTTAATGCTAGAAGGATTATTTTCGGGGGATCAACAGATGCCGAGAAAAAATGGGTCTCCTAGAAAATTAATAGAGAAAAAACGGGTTAGATTTTAAGAAGGCGTGTAAGAAATGGAATAAGCAAAGTGAGGGAGATGGACACTGGAAGGACAGGAGACGCAAGTGAAATTCAGGAAATTAGAAAAATATTATGTAGAAATGCACAAGGATGTTGTAGAAATGTACGAGGATGTTGTAACAAAGGTCCATGTTATGTATGACAGATGGGAGTTGGTTATTAAAGATCATAATTTAAAGGCAGTACAGAAATGAATTATTGGCTGCAGAAAGTTAAAACTAGAAGGAAAAAAAAAATAGTTATTTATAGCTTTACAGAAAGTGCAAGCAGATTCGGGACCGCAGTCGAATGAAAAGCGGAAGAAGAGCAAGAAAGAAAAAAAAAAAACAAAAAAAACAAAGACCCGTTATATCCCATACTTGTTCCTCCACCTTTTCTACACCATCCACATCCACAGCCCCACCTTCTCCTCCGCCACCTCCAGCCCACCGCACCAGAATTAAAAGATGATCCCTTGGGGTCTGGTTTCTTTGAAGAATATCATTATGATCCCTCATTACACACTGATCCGGGAATGACAAAAGTAACGTAATGGGTGCGGCAGGTGGGTTTCACGATCCTAGAACCTCCATTTCACAACGCACTAGAAGTCAAACCCTATTCCTTCAGCCCCCTAATCAAAACACCACCTTTCAATCCCCCTTAAAGTCCCCCAAACCCACAGGCCCCTTATTCGAGTGCCCCCTGATTGAGATCCCAGAACCCCCCGACATGATTCAATGCAACCTGCAGGAGCTAATAACCCCACTACTGTAATGATACATCGTAACTGGGACATTCAAGAGCTGAAGGACGTTGTGTCCGAATTGCCTGATCCCAAAGTCATCGGTGTGTTTAAAAAATTCATAGAACAATTACAGCAGCTGTATGATATGTATAAGCCTAATGCAGCAGAATGGACTCAGGTGCTGTGGAGAAAGCTTGGCACCACATGGGACACTGTCAATCATGGACAGCATAACGGAAACCCGTGGCAGTGGAACTAGGCGTTGCCTCGGGGCCAGGATGAAGGTCCCTTTATTACGCAATGGGAACATGTTAAAATAATATTAAGGACAAGTATAAGAAAGGCAGAGACTGGTCTCTTATCTCGGCTATGGACATAGGAATCCGCAGGGACTCCCAGCCCTTCTCTTCAACTGCCTTTGCTCACCCATAATTCAGAGACTGATCCATTATTGACTTTGCTGGCTGGTGAATGGCACTGAAACTGTTTTCCTCGTGGACACAGGAGCCACGCTCAACCCTTTCGCTGAAGGAGGTCCCTGCCTCAAGAGATTCTTCGAGTTCAGCTGCATTCCAGTGATTCCACTTTAACACACCGATTTCTTTTAAATCAGCTCTGTCCAGTTAACCTCTTAGGAAGGGATCTCATGACAAAACTTTCTCTCTCATTTCAATGAAATGTTTCCCCACACACCATCCTTCTTAAAGCCCTTCACTCATTTCCCTCCTGCTTGTTTCCCAATCTCAAGCCCCTGACACCTTATATTGCACTGCTCAATATTTCCCCGCAGAAGTAGACACCCCCTGGCTGGAATCTTTTCTTTCTTCAGGTACCTGCCCGAAACCCTTCACATTCCTTGTATTTTTATTTCATCCATAAAAGCTGCTGCTTATGTTCATCTCACATACTCACAGAATATTTTCTATCTTGGTGGTTCAGTGCCTCATATTTCTTTAGCTAAATCAAGCACTGTACATTGGGTGGAAATCGGACCATGGGTAGAACAATGTCTTAATAGAACAGACTGGTTACAGGTGGCATCAGATATTTTGAAACCTCAGACCATTTGATAACTAAAGTTGTGCTTCAAACTGATTTTTAGTGCACGTGCATTGTGCCGCACTTCCTTTTCTGTTTTTACATTGCAAACTACTACCCCTTCTTGGCTCTCTATGCTTCCTGATTCACTGTGGGCTCAGGGTAAGAATGATTATGGAAGGATAGCCCATTGTGAGCCTCTGGTGGTCTACTCGAAATCTTCCTTCCGCCCACACCGTGCTCAGTATCCTCTGTCCCCCGAAACAGAGGCTGGCATCTCCGCCGTACATTCTGATCTTGTGAAACGCGGTGCGATTATTCCGATTAGATATTCCCCGTCAATTCCCTATTTTACCTGTAAGAAAGGCTGACGGTTCATGGCGCTTTGTTTAAGACTTACGACAAGTGAATTCTGCAATCTTTCCTAGGGCCCCTATTGTTCCTAATCCTTCCACTATTCTTTCTGCAATCCCTCCCTCTGCTCGTTATTTTTCCGTGATTGATTTAGCCAATGCTTTCTTTTCTGTCCCTGTACACCCTGATTCTCAATTTTGGTTTGCCTTTACTTTCCAAAACCGCCGTTGGACATGGACTGTCATGCCTCAGGGATATACTGAAGCCCCTTGTGTGTATGGACAAGCGCTTGCTCAAAGTTTAGAAGGGTTCTGGCCAGACCGAGGTAGTACATTAATACAATATGTAGATGATATTATGTTATGCAGTACTACAGCAGACGATTGTGAGCAGGACACTAAAAAATTACTATTATTCCTGGGAGAAAATGGGCATAAAGTTTCAAAGGCTAAACTGCAATTAATTCAAACGACTGTAAAATATCTAGGTCATGACATTACAAATGGAACAAGAGCTCTTTCTAGCGATCGCATTAACACCATTCAAAATCTTCCTAGACCTGTCACAAAACAACAGGTTATGTCTGTATTGGGCATTTTAGGATACTGCCGGCAATGGATTTCGAATTTCACTGAAAGAGCACAGCCATTACAAAATCTAGCAAACACCCCTGGCCTTCCTCTTTCTGGTCAAGTGCAATGGGATGAGCAGGCTGAGAAGGCTCTCTGTGACTTGAAAAACGCACTCTCCTCGGCTCCTGCTTTGGGCTTACCTAATTTTACGTCCATTCACTCTGTTTGTGGACGAAAAGGGGGGATATATGAATGCAGTTTTAACACAGTTACATGGGGATAAACAAAGGCCAATAGCATATTTTTTGAAAAATTGGATCCAGTGGCTGCAGCACTTCCGCCTTGCCTTAGGGCTGTGGCTGCCACAACAGAAGCTGTGCTAGCCAGTACAGATATAGTGCTCATGAGCCCCCTAACAGTAAAGGTGCCTCACGCTGTACATTCCATTTTAGTACAGGCTAAGACCTCACATCTCACTACTGCTAGGGCAATACACTATCAGAATGTACTCTGTACTCTGTCAAACGTTACGATTGAAAGATGCTCCACTTTAAATCCAGCCACCCTGTTGCCAACAGATAACGAAGGTGAACCGCATAATTGCCATAAAGAAACAGCAAAGGTTATAAAGCCTCGAGTAGATCTACAGGAAACACCTTTAGAAACTGGAGAAATTATTTTTGTAGACGGATGTTCTTTGCGATTGGAAAACGGAACACCCTCAACTAGTTACACAGTGGTCCAAGGGGACCGCCTGCTGGAAGCAAATGAATTTCATCAAGTTTGAGTGCACAAGCGGCTGAATTAATAGCGCTCACCAGAGCATGTCAGCTGTCTGAAGGAAAAATCATAACAATTTATACAGATTCTAGATATGCCTTTGGAGTCTGCCATGATCATGGGGCATTATGGAAATTGAGGGATTCAAGACCAGTACTGGCAAGCCCATCCAACATCAAAAGTTAATCGAATCCCTCTTAGAAGCCATAACTAAACCATCAAAGCTAGCGATTGTTAAATGTCAAGCTCACACAGGAAAACAGGATCCTGTCAGCAAAGGAAATGAATTAGCAGACTACTTTGCTAAAAAGGCTGCACACAGTAACACACCAATCTCTTTATTCCAACAGAGAAATGACCAGGACCTGATAATCAAATTATTTCTTTACAGAGTGCAGCCACGGACATCGAAAAGAAAAATGGTCCAAAGAAGGGTCCCTCTCTGATGGAGTCTGGACTCATAAGCAAACTAACAAACCTTTTCTCCCAAAGGCTTCTTTTCCAGGTATGGCAAAATAGCCCATGGCCTCGACCATGCTGGGAAAGATGCCATGGTCGGGATGTTGAAAAACATTGGGAAGCTGTAGGCTTCTCTACATATGCAGAGCAATTCTGTAGGCGCTGTGCATTATGTCAAAGGTTTAATGTAGGAAAAGGCACACAGGTAAGTCCCTAAGTTACTCCTAACCCAATGGGTCCATTTGAACACCTCCAAATGGATTTCATTGAACTAACACCGTCTAGAGGTTACCGATATTGCCTTGTGATTGTCGATGTGTTCTCCCGATGGGTAGAAGCTTTCCCTTCTAAACACAATGATGCTAAAACAGTTGCTAAGGCACTAATTAAAGAAATTATTCCAAGATGGGGCATCCCAAAAGTTACAAACAGACAATGGTACTCACTTTGTGAATTCCATTATAAATGAATTAACCACCTGGCTGCAGATCAATGTACATCATTACTGCAAATATCATCCACAAAGTGGGGTATCGTAGAACGATGCAATGGCACCCTAAAGCTAAACTTGCAAAAATTTGTGAACAAACCAATTTATCATGGCCAGACGCTCTGCCCCTGGCCTAATGGGATTGAGGGGACGGACACACCGACAATTGGGACTATCGCCGTTTGAAATTCTGACCGGACGACCCATGCCCGTTGGCATGGTTATAGGAAATGTGAACCTGCATACCGTGGACAATGATATTCTTTCTAGTCTTACAGGTCCCGAGCATCCCTGAAGGAAGTCCACGAGCAGGTTAATCAGGCCTGGAGAACCAGCCCTCCATCTGAAGACTCGCCGATTCCCTTGGGCACCTGGATTCTGGTTCGAGATACCGGAGGAAACATTGGCATCAGCCTAGGTGGAAGGACCGTTCCAAGTTCTTCTGTCTACACCACACGCCGTAAAGGTTGAAGGATTGCCCGCCTGGATTCACGCTTCACACTGCAAAAGATGGCACCCTTAATATACATAATCTTATTGTTTTCCATTCCATTATCCACTTCACGGGTGACACTGACTTTCCAGGTGGAAGAAACTGCCTCATTCCAGGTTGATTTTTGTGCAATTGCCCCCTGTACTGGCAGACAGGAACAATGGGAATGGCCTGACAAATATGTTTGTGTAAGCTACCCTTGGTATGACTCTGATTCAGGTTCCTCCTCAGAGGACTCTGAATGTGGATTTTGGAGCGATGTGTTTGCAAATACAGGACCAAATGACTGGGGTTATGAACCTTGGCAGGCTACACAGCATGGCCTGAAAACTCGATTCTCTATTTTAAAGGGACACGCCCCTCATGAGTGTGTCGAGAATCATTGTAATCCATTAATCATTACTCTGAAGAATCCTTCTCTGCATGATTCAGGAACTTATGTCTTAGCTGCATATGCAAGTGGTTATGATCCCCGAGGATTTTTTCAAATTAAGGTTAGGACACCTTCTCTCTCTCCCTCGTCCCCTCTCTTACTCAGTTTCTCACCACTGTATCTCCACATAATGAATCACCCCTGGTTCAGATTTTGCATCTAAATACCTTAACCAGCACTTTCTCTGTGGAGACAGGCTATGGGGATCAAAATAGATGGTTGCAGTGGGTAATCTATTCAGCAAAACAGGTTAACCGTTCACATTACTACGCTTGTGCAGCCGCACGCTCTCATTTAGCTACAGTCCCTTTCCCACTATCCAACATTTCTGACCCACTGGGTTACCTTGTCTTCTCTACTTGTTTACTAGCCCCAAAATCCCCACTAATTCTGAATGTGCTAATCTATCTTCCCTTTTCCCCCCACCCATCATATGATTACCCCCATGTTTCAATCTCACGAAGGTAATTTCACATGCTTTAAATCAAATGGAACTGCTTGGGTAGGAGAATTACCTTCTTCCTTCTGCTCCCAGACCTTCCATGTTGACTCCTCCTCTTTTAATTCCACTCTTTCAAAGTTTTTGCTTTCCCAAACTACCCCTAGGTCTGATATTTGGTGGATGTGCCGAGGTCAAAACTATTTGATATCTTGCCTTTCGATTGGTCTGGCACTTGTGCCCCTATACAGCTGGTCATGCCCTTCCGATTACTGACCTTACCCTCTTCACACTCTCCGTATCACCCTCTTATTCCCAGCTCTCCACTATTTCCCGCCGAACCCGTTCTCTCCCAGATTCTTCTTCCAGTTTCTCCCTACACGGCCCAGGAGTATATATTGATTCCAGAGGAGTCCCAGATAAATTTAAAGCCAGGGATCAGGTAACTGCTGGGTTTGAGTCCATAATACCTCAGATCACCATCAATAAAAATGTCGATTGGATCAATTATTTGTATTATAACCAACAACGATTCCTCAACTTCACAAAAGATGCCGTTGAAGGAATTCATGAGCAGTTGGATCGTACCTCTCTAATGACCTGGCAGAACAGGTTGGCCCTAGATATGCTTTTAGCAGAAAAAGGTGGTGTCTGTGCAATATTTGGAGACACTTGCTGCACCTACATTCCCAATAATACTGCTCCTGATGGCTCTATCACTCGTGCATTAGCCGGTCTCACTGCCCTTTCTAATGAACTTGCCGCTAACTCTGGCATCCCTAACCCTTGGGATCAGTGGTTTACGTCCACTTTCTGGTCCTGGGGCCAATGGCTAAAATCAGCATTTATTTCTTTGGCAGTAGTATTTATTGTTCTTCTTCTTGTTGGCTGCTGCATTATTCCTCTTATTCGCTATATAATATCCAAATATTTCACTGCTTCTATGGCAAAGGCCTATATGCTACATAAGGAACATATACTCCAATTTGCTTCTTCAGTTTCCTTGTCCCCTTCCCCCTCTCCTCCTCCTTCCCCACTTTTTACCTCCGCTGTCTAACTTTCCTTTATTCCTTGTCATACCCAGATTGTTCAAAAGGGGGGAATGTGGAAAAATAATAAATAGTTTGATCAGTTTGATCAATCTGGTATACATGATAGAGCCACGCAGAACCTGTCTTTATAGTGCAAGTGCAAACTTGTTTCTCCTAACAAACAAAAAACCACAAGTGACCAACTGATGAACTTAAAGGATGTGGTAAATCCTGATCCAAGCAAAATGTTGTAAGATGTAACGGTTTGAAATTCTTGTGCAACCAAAGTCATAAGACAAAGGCCCTATAAAAGATTTGGGATACCGACCCCTCGAGGCAGATGAAGGGCAGGTGTCCTAGGACTGTGCTTCTCTGTCATCTTACCCTTGCCTGGTGTGTATTTAATAAAAGATTTTTTACTAACTTTAATTATATCTCTCTGTCTTCAGTCACAAGAAACGATACCATAGAAAAAGTGACCACACTACTGATTGAGTAGATCAATAACATCGTTAGTAACCAATAGGATTACAGATGTATTCAAGTTACAGATTTTCATTTAAAAATATCCAAAATAATACAGTTAGTACAGATTTCTTGTTCCTACAGCTTCTCTTTTACAAACTGAAATATTTTACCTGGAAAACTTTTCCCACATAATAAAACTTTACTTTTATAATGCCATTCTCCTCAACAATGATGGGCTATGTTGCTATAGTAATATCAAATCACCGCCGAAATGAAATGTATAGTGATGACTAATTTCCCACTGCTGTAGTTTGAAATATGATTCTTCTTCCTGAGTATAATGGTGACATCTCAACTTTACACTGCAGAGTGCTCAAAGTCTACCTTGCAGGAAGAAAGGTTATTTTGAAAAAGATTGAGGAGTGAGAAGCCCGTTATCCATCATTTGTGCTTCTTCATGTATATGTATGTCCGTTGCTGCAGCTTAACCTGCCACTTGATTCTAAGTAGACTGAACAAGAAAAGGCTTCCTGGAGCCATTTATATGGACATTCTCTATATGCGTCCACACCCTATTTAAATAATTTCATACATTCCCATTTTCAGTCACCTTCCCCCCTTTTTTAATATTGCTATTGAATGTCTAGGAAATATTCAAATCTTTCCTCAATGCCAAATATTTTATTAATGTGAAGACATACAGGAGTCACAGCTGCCAGAAGTAGTCAAAATCTGAAAACTTTCTGACCGAAAGAAACATATTATTAATATTAAACACTCAGTATTCTAAGTGTTTTTAGGCAGTTGATTATTTCAGGATAATTGGATTTAGCACTTAAATTTTCACTCATTTAGCTTTGTGGGAAAGGGAGAAATTGTTTTTTGCATATGTTTGTTGCAAGTGGCTTTTTAAAATTACGAGGGTAAGTCAAGAATTATTCACACTTTTGTGATCATTTGGTATGAGTTGGCCATGCAGATTTCCACCGTGGCAGTGTTTTGACCTCGATTATTCAGTTTCTTTTGTTGTTTTTTAGGAATAAACATGGCCGCTCCTCTTTCGGTTTGTACCAAGCAATGAGCAGTGATCCGCATTTTTATTGGCTAAAGGAATACCAGCAGCCATGATCCATGGGAGGCTTTCAGAAGAATATGGAGACGATGTTTTACCACAGCAGAGTGTGTATAAATAGTCAGAGAAGTTCAAAAATGGTCAGTCAAGTATTAGGCATGAAGACCGACGACACTACCAACGACAACATTAAGCAAGTCTGTAGTGTGAGTCTGTTAAACCAAAGCAGACCACAGCTAGCTGATCTTCATTGGTGCAAATGGAGAGTGGAGCTGCCATGTTTACTCCATAAACATATATACTAGCAGTATACAGTATATTGTGATACTTGAGTGCTGTCACTCCTCAGACCCCTCAAATGTCCAGTACGCCAAGTAAAAGCACCAGGAATTCTTTTAATTATTTCTTCTCCCAGTATTGCTCCAAAGCACCACAACCACCACAATAAACAAATCAATAATCACAATAATACAATACAATAAATCAATCCTCCTCTCCCAGCAGCTCCGCCACTCTACCTCCCAACTCCGGCTCAGCTTTCTGGGTCTCACATAGTCCTTTATATAGTCCTTGACCCGGAAGTGCTCCTGTCCTTCAGTCCATGTGATTCAGTAGCACTTCCGGGTCAGATGAAGACCTGTATTTTCTCTTCACCCTGGAAGTACTTCTGTTCTTCTGTCCCTGTGACTTGGGAGTACTTCCGGGCTATAGGGAAAATAAAAATCCCCACGTCTTCCTGCCCACGGTGGTGCCCACGGTACCCAGCAGGGTTGTGAATCCAAACTCCATCTCCCATGATGCCCTGCGGGAATCCAGGGCACCTCCATGCTGCAGGGAGGACTCCATCTACTGTCTTGGATGTGTCGGCCAGGATAAGCTGCTGGCTGTCCATCACATATATATATATATATATATATATATATATATATATAGTCAGGTCCATAAGTATTTGGACAATGGCGCAATTTTGGATTTGAAATTAAGCTAGCAAGATGTGATTGAATTATAGACTTTCAAGTTTAATTCAAGGGGTTTAACAAAAATATTGTATGAGCCGTTTAGAAACGACAGACATTTTTATACATGCTCCCCCTATTTTCAGGGATTCAAAAGTAATTGTACAAGCTAACATAATGATAAATATAAAGATCACTTTCAAAATGTACAGTCAACTACTACCTATAGTCTGAACCCCCTGGCCTTCTCCTACTGCTGGGTTTCCACCCAAGTGATGCCTTTCCAGGCCTTTACTGCAGTTGTCTTCAGATGCCTCTTGTTCGTTGGACTTCCTACCATCAGTTTTGTTTTCAGCAACTGAAATGCATGTCCAATTGGGTTGAGGTCAGTTGATTCACTTGGCCATTGAAGAATATTCCACTACTTTACATTGAAAAGCACTTGGTTTGCTTTCCCAGTATGTTGTAGCTCATTGTCAATCTGTACTGTGAAGCATCATTCTATGTGTTTTGTAACATGTGTATGACTCTGAGCAGACAGTGTAGCCCTGTACCCTTCAGAATTCATCCTGCTACTTCTGCCACCAGTCATATCATCAGTAAACACCAGGGGCCCACTTCCATTGGCAATCAGGCATGCCCATGCCATAACACTGCATCCCCCCATGTTACACAGATGATGTGCTATTCATTAAGTCATGAGCTATTTCTTTTCGTCCCCATACTCTTCTCTTTCCATCATTCTGATATATATTCATCTTAGTTTCCTTTTGTCCCAAAAAATATTTCCCGAACTGGACAGGCTCCTAAAAATGTTTTGGGAAAGTCTAATCTGTCCTTCCTATGCTTGAGATTTACCAGTGCTTTGCACTTTGTGGTAAACCCTCTGTCTTTACTTTCATGAAGTCCTCTCTTGATTGTAGACTTTGGCAATGATAGGTCTACTCTGGAGAGTGTTCTTGGTTTGGCTAAATGTGAAGGGATTCTTTTTCACCAAGGACAGAATACTGTAATCATTCTGTACAGTTATTTTCCATGGCTGTCTAGGCCTGCTGGTGTTGCTGAACTCACCAGTGCATTCCTTCTTTTTAAGAATGTACCAAATGGTTGATCTGACCACTTCTGGTGTTTCTGCTATCTCTCAGCAGTGATTTATGGTCACGTTCCTAATGACATAAACTTACAGTTCCCAACCAGCTAAACCCGCTGCTTCCTCACCTCCCAAGTGAAAACTGGCTCCATCACCATTTTGGAGCTAAATGAAAATTGTCTCTTGTCATAATAACAATACTTATTTTGATTTTGTACCTAGGAGTCATAGTGGTTCTAGCGCTTCTTTTCCTATCCTGCTTAGATCCAGTTTGCCCTCTACTCCCAGGACAGTGATAGACATCTTTGTAGGAAATCATCTGTTTCTTGGCAATTTGTCACATGAAATACTTGTCCTTTCACGAAACAATACACTGATGTGTTTCTTTATTTTTGATTCCAGAATTGAGCCTTCAGTATGCCAGTACCTGGCGACCCAAGGACAATTTACTTTGTGGCAAAGGCACTATATAGGAGTCAACCAGAACACAGACTGACAACGGAGGCACAGTTAAAAATAAATAAAAAGATTTATTTTGTCTTCAGCTGTGGGGCACATCTTTCCCGTGTCCCACAGGCCCTACACAATCCCCAAAAACACACACAAAGAAAACACCCAAAAAACCACACTCTTCTTTCTCCTCCACTACTCTTAGGTAGCTTTGTCCTCCTCCTCCCGACTATGGTGCCTCGAGTAGTGGCTGCAGGCTCCTTTTATAGCCCACCCGGAAGTGCTTCAGGTGATAATTAACCTAATTAAGGCTGCACTTCCGGGTGTGGCTGCGTTACAGCCCACACAGGCTCAGGAAGCCGTGCAGCTCCCCCTGGTGGTGGCCACGGAGCTCAACAGGGATGAGCTCCAGTGTTCCACAATTGTGGCCCCAATGCATCCCATGGCTGCTCCCCCAGATTCAGTGTCAAAGGGGCATCCCGGCCGTCCACCACAACTTGCTTTATTGAACAGTGTCACACATGCACATCAGAGGATCTCCTCATGAGCTTGATCAAGGTATGTGATAACCCGCTGGGCAAGAGGGGGCGCTGTTGCTAACATTCTCTTCTTCATCTCTCCACGCAGCACTGAGAAACAGCCCAGTGAGGGCACTTAGCTCCGCCACGATATATATAAGAAGCCTGCTGCCTAGAAGGAAGCTTCCTTTGCAAACAGTGGGAACCACCGAATGTAGCTCCAGTGGCTGGCCCTTATTTCAGCACAAGGAGCCTAATATTTTTTGTTGATCATTTGCCTAAGCAGGCTGCTTTATAGATACCAAGAGGCATATTTTTTGTTGACCTGGGTTCGCTTCCCGGGTCCTCCCTGCGTGGAGCTTGCATGTTCTCCCCGTGTCTGCGTGGGTTTCCTCCGGGCGCTCTGGTTTCCTCCCACAATCCGAAGACATGCAGGTTAGGTGGATTGGCGATTCTAAATTGTCCCTAATGTGTGCTTGGTGTGTTTGTGTGTGTCCTGCAGTGGGTTGGCACCCTGCCCAGGATTGGTTCTTGCCTTGTGCCCTGTGTTGGCTGGGATTGGCTCCAGCAGACCCCCGTGACCCTGTGTTTGGATTCAGCGGGTTGGAAAATGGATGGATGGATGGATATTTTTTGTTGGACATTTTTTTAATTAGTGGAATGACCCGGTTGGTGTCCCAGCTATTCATTTGCTTTACAACCTGACATTCCTGCTCGAGCCACAACAGAATAACAAGTTTCAGTTGTGCTAACAGAATTATAAAGGTTTTTTTTTTAATAACCAATTAGCATTTAAATGCAATTAGTTAAGGATGAGCAAAGAGAAAGAGAGCAATGGCTACTAACATTTGGGGCTTTGCAATCATACGTGAATTTGTCATTTCAAATAGTGATAGCCGTTTGCAACATTAGTAAGGTCTTGGCTATTTTTAAATTAATGTAATGCTACTTTGATAAAAAAAAAAAAAATTTGCCAAAAATCTGAAAATGTTTTGGTGATTCCAAAGCTTTTTGAATGCTAGTGTAAATTGTGTGGAAGATGTTAAAACAGTGCTCAATAAACAAAACAGATAAAAGTAGGAAGCCATAGATGGCATAGAATAATTCAGCAAGAAGTCCAGCAGATAGTAGTACTTTGGGAGACCTTTGAACCTTAGCTTGATGATATCTTGTGCAGCTGCACAGACAAAAAAAATGAAATAAGCAGCCTGGGGGCTTCACCTGGCAAGACAATAATGAGCAACCAGAGAAATGGGAACAACCTCCAGCAAACCTGAAACATTACAGCTGCTTCTGCTCAAAAACACAATGCAGGCAGAGGAACAAAAAGGAAATGAAACAATACATTCTGAAATAGATCTTTTCTGGTTTTCTTGCTTATGCCAGAGCTGAAGTGTTCAAATGCAATAAACAAAAAAAAAATCAAAGTTCCCCTTTACCTGCATTTCCATTGCAGTTATGCGCAAAATAGAAACGATACTTCTAAAAAGTCGACAAAACACAAATGCGAATTGTCTTTGCTTCCATTGAGTGATTTTATGTGAATTAAGCTTGTTTTATCACTTGAAATTAAAAATGACAACTGATATGACGGGTGTTTGTTCTGTTATGTCAATTTCGTCTACAATTGCTGTGTTTGTACTGGCTCCAAATGTTAGATGCAATACTAAATCATGTCATCTATAGATATTTTCCGATGAAACAGCCATAGTTGGATGTATCAGTAGTGGGCAGGAGAGTAAAGTCCTAGTGAAGGATTTTGTTGAATGGTGAAAACTGAACCAAATGCAAGTCAACATCAATAAGAGAACTGCAGACATCTGGAAGGCCAACCCACTCTTTCCCCGTTCTCAACAATGGTGAAGATGTGGAGGTGCTGAGGACATATAAGTACCTCAGGTGCATCTATAGACAAGCTTCAGTTGAGTATCAAAATAAAGGTCATATACAAAAAGGATTATAGTCAAGGCCAGTTTAAGACCCCACAGCTCCCTAGGAGACTTGATGATTACAGCTCCCTCACAGATGGAAACAATGAAACATGCAGACACTCTACTGATTCACACTTGTAGAGACTCTACTCCAGTGGAGACTCAAGGGGTAAAGAGGGGTGAGGATGGGTTCCCCGTAAGTGAGTTGTGTGCATGGATACCCGATCGTTTTGTCAGGATTGATCAAATCCCTGAGTGATTTCATGAGTATTGTGAGTAGTGACAAGGCCCTTTGCCATCAAGATGCACCTAGAACACCTGGCTGGTTGATCTGCCCATGGTCATACTCACCTCTATTTCCTGAGGAGGTTGAGGTCATTTGATGTATGCAGGTCACTCTTACATGTTTTCTACCAGTCTGTAGTTTCTAGTGTATTTTTCTATGTGTTACCATGCTGTGGAAATGGCATTAGTGCAGCTGATGGTAACAGATTAAATAAACCAATTGAAAAGACTGTTTTTTTTATTTCAAAACATCCCAATATACATTAATAAATCATTCTTTAAGCAATTAGATTCAACAATAACCTCATTTATTTGGAATTCAAAACATCCACGCATCAAAAGAGTGACCCTACAAAGACAAAAGGCAGAAGGCGGCATGGCTCTACCTAACTTCCAGTTTTATTACTGGGCGGCAAATATACAGTCGATAAGAACCTGGACACAAACAGAAGAACATACACAGGCTTGGACCGCAATAGAAGTAAAATCCTGCAGTACTTCTTTGTATTCCCTGCTCTGTGCTCCAATAAACACACATTATCAGCAATACACTAATAACCCAATGGTGCTCCACTCACTTAGAATCTGGAACCAATGTAGAAAGCATTTTAAGATGGAGAAGCTTCTATCTGTGGCACCCCTGCAAGAGAGCCACCTCTTTCAACCTTCACAAACATATGCAGTTTTAATATCTGGAAAAATTATTGGAATTAACTTGCTTAGAGATCTTTATATAGACAACGTCTTTGCATCCTATGAACAATTACATTCCAAATTTAACATTCCAACTACACATTTCTTTCACTATCTTCAAATCAGGAACTTTGTTAAACAGAACCTTCCAGATTTTCCTCATCTTGCACCCTCATCCACGCCGGAAAAAATATTGCTCAATTTTAAGGAATTAGACTCCATCTCTGCAATATATAAAATCATTTTACAATCCCTCTCTTTCAAAGATCCAAGAGGACACTGGGAAAAAGATCTCTCAATTAATATATCAGAAAAGGAGTGGAAAGTAGCAATGCAGAGAATTCACTCGAGCTCCATATGCGCAAAGCATACAATTATACAACTCAAAATTATATATCGAGCACATCTGTCTCGACTAAAACTCTCAAAATGTTTCCAGGTTATGATCCAACCACTGAACGTTGCAACCAAGTCCCAGCCTCAACAGGTCACATGTTCTGGGCCTTCACCAAATTAACATTATTCTGGACAAAAATTTTTAATTACCTCTCAGACAGCCTTGGACTCACAATCCCTCCTAACCCATTAACAGCTTTGTTTGGGGTTCTTCCAGAGGGTCTTAAAGTGGAGAAGGACAAACAAATTGTGATTGCATTCACTACACTGTTGGCACGCAGGCTTATTCTGATAAACTGGAAGAACCCAAACTCTCCTCTTTTAAGTCAGTGGGAAACTGATGTGTTATATTATTTAAAATTGGAAAAATCAAATACTCAGTTAGAGGATCTGTACAGACTTTTTCAAAACATGGCAGGATCTAATCAGTAATATT
>NC_053160.1:15153725-15188725 GCF_016835505.1 Polypterus senegalus
TGCTCTATATTTTGTAATTTTATGTAATGCTAATACTTTATATGAGTGTGGATGAGTTAAGTAGGCCCATTCTGGTTTCCTTTCATATCTCAGTGACATTGCTGTTACATTGAACCTGTACGAGAGTGATGTATGTTTGTATGAGAGGAACTCCATCATGGACTGAACACCAGGACTCTGGGCTGCAGAGACAGGCTTCTGCTTTCCACCTGGCCGGCATGGACAAGTTGGTTTAAAAAAAAAAAGGATGAATGGCATGTTGGATTACATTGAAAACAATGTTGTGAGAGAAGGGTGTCGTTATCGAATGTGCTACTAGTTATCATATGCCTACAGTCTGGTTAATCAGTCTGCCGAGTGGCATCGTGATGACTTGAATGAGTGTTTATTTCTGGCATTTAATCAGCACTTGTGCAGATGACATCAGCATTTTTTTTTTCTCCAAGCCACCAGGGCAGATTTTGATGAGATAATAATAATGATAATCTTATTTTTTGACATTGACAGACTTGTTCATGAAGAGTTTTGATGCCCGTGAATAAACGGTTAACCAGTGACATTACAGTGAACTGCCGAGGCGTATACTGTACTGAGAAACATCAGGAAAACAATGTGCGGAGAAGTGGCGCATGCAAAACTGCACTTTGCACCAAGACAGCATAACTGCAACTGCACACACCAAGATGTCAGTTAAAAGAGTTTTTGAGCACCCCCAGGTATTCTCCAGGTCCTGATCCCTGTGACATCTTTATGGTTCCGAAACTAAAATTGAGACTCAAGTGAAGAAATCCACTACAACATACGGGGGGGCTCTAGAGATGGCAGCAAAAGTCAAGTACAGGAATGGGAGAAGCGCAGAAGCACAAGTGTATTATGAAGGTGACTAAAAGGAATTGCTGGAAGTTCAATAATAAAGCTTTTCATGGGGGAAAAAAGAAAATCTGGAAAATTCTGCCGCGTCCCCAAATATTTTGCATAAGGCACAACCTCCTAAGGTTAACTTAACTCTTCTAAACTGTCAGAATTACTGTACCTTTACTTAAGAAAAGATATCATCACTTTCAGACATACAAACGTAAGCCTAATACAGAGTTCATAAAAACTATAGCCCCATTTCACAGTGGTAACTAAGTGAAGTAGATAAGATCTTAAAAGTCCCCCCAACCAATAATAAATAATACTTGACTGTTAGATTTTTCCAAAATGACCAGGCAAGTGGCAGGAAGACTTCTGCTTGAAGCCATTGCTATGGCATGAATTGTGATAGTCGGCCATTTAGGGGTGATCAAGCAATTACTTCTCATCTTGAAATGGGGCATTCATCCAATAATTTAAATTATATCAGGTACAACACACACTTCTCTTAACTGATAAACAAGACATTCATTATACTCTGTTTAATATATACTGATATAATTGCTTTTTCATATATAATCTGTGAATTTTTTACACATATATATTCATATACACATGCATGCATGTCTACCATACTCAAATGTGTTAATTTAGATATTTCCGCATGCCTACACACACACACTCTATACAGAAATGTACACATACATACTCCACACAATATTTTTATATGTATATTTCTGGGGGGCACACACACACACACACATTTCCTATCTTTAATGGTACATTCAATATTTTTAAGTATACATACCAACATACAGGAATGTGCTACCTGGGAAAATAAGATTTCAAGGTCAAAATGGCTCTATTTTTTTTTTTCTCATAAGAATGGATTACACAAAACAAAGCAAATGTTGCTCAAAGCCTTAAAAAAGCTCATCATCAGTGTCATCGCATTAATGCTGCTTGGCCATGTTGCGATATGCAGGATAACCAGAGATCATTACCCATGATGTCACAGAATAGAAGGTACAAAGGTCAAGGGGTAATGCAGTTTACATTTACATGTATTCATTAAGCAGATGCGTTCATCTAAAGCGACTTACAAAAGAAGTCAACATAATCGTGTAAATGACAGCCTGGGAACAGTTTGGGAACAAGCGTTACAGGACAAGTCTACAAAAACTGATCAGTAAGGAGCTCAGAACAAAATACCAGCTAGGCCCTTTACGGATAGGACTTGTTTTGATTTGCAATACTTTGCTAATCCCTGAGGGGAAACCGTCTTTTTTGCATGACCTTTGGGGGTCAGACCTTATACAGTGCCCCTGGATCAATTGTCAGGTTAAGGGCCTTGATCACGGACCCAACGAAAGAACGATCCCTTCTGTCAGTAACAGGATTTGAACCGGCAATGTTCCAGTTACGAGAGCAGATGCAAAGTGCCATAACATAAATTTTACCAGATGATCTCTGTAATTTTAGTCCCATCTGAAGCACTTGGGTCAGTAACTTTTCATGGACGGTGCATTCGTAGCTCAGCAAAAATTACGGGGATTTTTACCTTTAAAAAATAACCCCAGATTAAATTTGTTACGTGCAAATTGACATGCGATTTGAATGGGTCTGAAAGTACAGAGGTCACCCAGCATCAGGAAAGGCCCTATAAGTATCCTACCAATCTAAAAGTAAATTATTCATAGTTTTCTTTCCCATTTAATCAATTGACGATGACCTGAAAAGCACTGACCCCTCTGAAGAACTGCCTGATTATGACACAGCACTGAGTTAAACTGTACAGAACCAAAACAAGAATTCCAAAACAAAGTTAGACCTGCAACTGGAGTTTTTATATAGCTATCGCACATTTTATTGGAGGTTAATCAGATGTAAGAGATACTATCTCGGGGTGAGAGGGGGCGCAGTCGCTAGCATTCTTGTCTCTTCTGTCACCCACAGCAGCGAGACCTGTCTAATATCGGACCTGAATTGTGACCGTGTGAAGATCACCTGATTGATTCCTATATAAGACATCATTTCAATTTACTTCTGTATACGCCATAGACCATTAATTTTGTTTTAATTTATTTACATTTGGATTAACAGGGGTGACCCAGCTGGTACCCCAACACTTCCTCAGTTATGAGTGTCCTTCTGATCATCTTCTCCTTGCTAGAGAGCACTGTGTTAAAGTACTTGAGGAAACATTTATGACTTCTGTATAATGTAACAAGGCTCCTTATTTAAACAGATCTGATGACAAGGCAACTCTGAGCTCCAACCTCTATTCCCTTGTTACAAGTTTGCACGTATACTACACTTTGGGCAATTTATGGGCTGTGTCCACACATGGCAGGATGGAGAAAGTGGGGGCAAACAAGCAATGGGTTGTTATATTCAGTCAGGGTTCCTTCCCCTTTATATCTTTTGTGTTCATTTTTTGATTCTATGGCAACATTGTCACTTTCTTATTTGCCCGTCTCTGTATTTATTACTTGTGTAGTAAGTTGTTTCTATGTATCCATGCCAGCGTTTCCATGTGTTTTGTGATTGGTTCCTCAAGGGGGGGGGGCACCTATCCATTTCTAACAAGGAACGGCCCTCAACCCAATAAAGGCTGAGAAAACAAGCCTGGTGGTTCACAGAATGTGCTTAGTGGTGTTGGCGAGTTCTCTCGTGATTATTGTATCTTGTTGATTCTCTGGATTTTTTGACCATTTTGCTCTGTATCTTAAACTGTTTACACTCTACTGGATTGTGTTTTGGGACTGGTTTGCCAGGAGTTGCTTTTTGATTAATAAATGTGTATTTAATTGAGGTTTGACAGTTTCTTCCCCCTCTAGTGGGCTTTTTGAGTGATTCTGGGTATCTGTTTTCTTTGAAGGCCTCACGCCATTTGGGTATATTGCTCGAGCACGACATGGATAAAAACGTCCAGCTAATACTTAATTGGTTTTTATACAAACACCACTCATTTTTATTAAGCTTGTTTGGCAAGCAAATAGCTAAGTTTTCCCAGTATCACATCCAGAAGTTATTTATCCTCTCTTTTGGGGCAATCTTTTCAACAATATATATTAATTTATGAACTTTCATAACTATAAGCTTTTTTTTTCTCCTTCAAGCTTGCAGACAGCTTCTTTCAACGTATTATTTTCTTAACATTCTGAGTTCCATCTCAATGATGCATAAAAATGGATGGTCATAAAAATTCAGGGATAAATTAAAGGTAGATCCATATAAAAACAGTATACGCATCACCTTGGTACTGCCCCAGAGGTAAATTTGCAAAAGTTCTACATTTAAACATTTTTGTTGAAGAAGGACCATGTCAGATGTAGCCATTCACGTTCTGGGGAATAAAGTCAGTATGTCTTCCTAATTCTATTTTCTTTTTCTGATTAATTTTGAATTACCTTTTAAAAAGAGAACCAATTTAATTTCAAGATCTGATGATGCCAGAAGAAAGGTTCTGATGTGGGATTCTGAAAGCCAAGAAGAGCGAAACAACCATTTAGGGGCAAAGAGCAAGAAAGAGAGGCAGAAAGCCAAGAAGAATGATTACGGTGCCAACCAGGAGAAGGAGAACATTGTATACAAAGAACAGGCCCAGAAAGCTATAAGGGACGCTCACCACACCTGAAAACTGATCAAGAGAGGCACACTTGGGCAAAGGAGAATCTAGAGGAACGCTCCCACTGGCTACAAATTGACTGGGTGAGAGCCATCCAAATCAGGGAGGAAGAGAGCATAGAAGAGCTAAGAAGAACACTCACAATGACTGAAGACTAACCAACACAGAGACATGGAATTAAGAGAAGCTGAGTCCCCTCACTAGCGTGAAAAGTACTTAGAATCTAACTGCTTAAGGCCTGACCTACATTTAGAGCCTGCTGCAGAGGCAAATGCCAGAGGACCACTGAGGGAGTGGGCAGATAAATTCAACAGTGGCTTTAACTATAACCGTCCAACACTGGTTCCATGGATCAAATTTGCCAGAGCAATCAAATGATATCTCACATTTATTCACTTTACATGTCTTAATATAAATAACAATGAATTTATTATTTCAATTTACTTTGTTTCTGCAAATATAATATTGGTACGTATTGTAAAATGGAATACATATTTATTTATGAAATTATACATCAAAAGCTGTTTATTCTGCAGTTTTGAATTTGCAATCATCTACTATTTGAATAAAAAGGCTTGGGCAAAGCATTCTCACTGAAAGGCACTGTATAAAATGAAGGCTGAGTGACCGGTTTACAATTATTACTTTGCCAAATTAGCTTATTCTAATAACAGTTGATTTCTATTTTCCTTCAGCAATACCTTAGAATGACCACAGGCATTAATGAAAAATGTACTGCTTTTGATATTTGTATTACCCATACATCCATTTTGTGAACCGCCATTGCAGGTTCACAAGATGCTACATCCTGTCCTGATTTACATGTTTTACTTTTCTAAATTAGCTTATTTTGATAAAAATTGATTTCTATTTGCCTTCAGCAATGTCTTAGAATGACCATATGCATTAACAATTTTTCTTTTTAATAATCTAAAGATTGATTTACTGCTCTTGATATTTGTATTACCTATACATCCATTTTGTGTACCGCCATTGCAGGTTCACAGGGTGCTACATCCCGTCCTGGTATCGTTGATCACATGACGGACCCCAAATTACACTTCCTAATTCCTTTTGTGATATGGGAGGAACTGGGATTAATCCTCGAAAGCTCAAATCTATAACACAATTCTCATCCTCATAAATGTTAGACAGCAGTGCTATGCACCAGCTCGTCTCTGTTTGTTATGTTTACAACCCTTTACATTTCTTGGTAAAGAGAAACAATTTAAAACAGTTTTTTGCAGTGTGGCAATATAGAAGTTTTGTTTTGCAAAATACAAATACAAAAATGGCATAAAGCTGACATCTGAAAGCCTTACTTTCACTTGTTGCATGAGCTAAGCTCTTCTATGAAGGCCCCTCGCTTCTTCTAATCCTGCAATGAGGATACAGGCACAAGAACGGGGGCAAAACAACAAAGCAGCAAGGCATTATGAACTCAACAAGCTACAGGTCATGTCATACTGCATGAAATTTCCTGCATTTGTTTCAGGCACACTGCATTTACATAGTTTCTGAGAGTGGGGGGCAATTACTATTAGGCATGCTGATACGATCGGAAGTAGTTGTTTAGTGTCACATAACCAGTGCCTCTGTGACTTGAGGAGGGGGACTGTGTGTGCATGAGAGCTGAAAACTAATGAATGCTCACCTGGGAGTAAAATGCACATAATGTAAGAATGAGGAGTAAGGAATGTTGGTATTCTGGGCCTCGCTAACAGAAGAAAGGCTCGTCTATCTGATGTGTTGTGTTTTACATACCATGACAGAATGGAAAAAAGAAAATGGGTGAAGCTGAACTCAATGTACCTGTAAGCCCATTGCACAGCCACCTTCTCCTTCAGATGGCACGTTATGGCCGTCAAGAGAAAGGGGTGAAATACTGTGCTGGAAAGTCGTTAAGTAGTTGACTAATTTGACATCACCAGCAAAATCTAGATGTGTAAACTGACATACACAGATGATGAAATCAGCAACAGCAGTCATCCCTTCTGACTAGAAGTTATGTAATGTGACATCAGCTTTAGAGACAGTATCAAAAAAGGCAGCATTCATCAACTATAAATGCCAGCACCGTAGAGAACATATTCTGAAATGTCTTAACTTTTAAAAACGTACGTATCTATTTTATTTGTAAAGCATCAATGCTGCTGAAAAAATACAAGATTTTCTTGGAGGGGCTGGGGATTTTTGAATACAACTAGTAGAAAAGAAAAGTGGACAGGTAGAAATATTATAAGTTTTTCTCTTTCCCTGTTCATTTGTCGACTACCCAATAAGAAAAAATAAATTCTACCCCCTGTATTTATCAGTGATTCACTTTGGCTTTTTAGTAATGGGACTCTGCCTGTGAAGAAACACAATCCAATATGAAAAGGAAAACCACATTTCATGAAATTATCATTTGTTGGGAATTCTTAACTAACTTAGGCACAGGCTTGGTCACACTTATTCTAGACCCAAAGTTTAGCTGCCATGAGAGCACAATACCATCTCCTAAACTGAAGAATGCATAAATATAAACATCACCATCCAGAAGATGAATGCAGTCATTTAGCTACCGTATATAAAGTAATGAAATCATTATGGTGACAACAATGGCAGGTTACTGCTCAAAAAAGGAAATCTTAAGATGACATAAATTTTACTGCTATCGTTCCTCCTTTCCGAATAAAATATGGAGATTTTGTATTTGGTCGCAGTGCACTCACCAACCAACAGTTACCTAATCTTGAATTCTGGCTGATATGCACTGCGCACCAGTTTTTTTAAAACATTTTTATCGTGGAGCATTCATCCAGCTGGCGTGTGTCTAACATCATAAACAGACCAACTTGCCAAAGATTTCTTTGTCCTTTTCATAATTTCTGCAGAGTAGCCAACATTCAACTTTATCTAAAGTGCTGCCCAATTTTGGACATGAAGCTAACTTAACACCCATAATCAAAACTACTACTGTAAGAAAGGGGAACAAATAAAAGTTTTCATTGATTTTTCACATAATATGTGGTTAAAGAAAAAAGACTTTATACAAAGTTAAAGGACAAGTTCAGTATTTTTCAAATCCAAGTTACTTCTTCACAAACATGTTATACATGGATTTGAAACACAAAGTTGTGCTCTAAAGTTAAGTGTTTTCTACATATTAAAAAAAAGAGCCTGTTCTGCTGTTTTCTAATGGAGGCCATGGGGCACAGAGCCCGACCTGAAAATAAGTGTCTAAAAACTTACTGAATATGTTCACTCTGAAGCAGAAAAAGTTTTAATGTAAGAAAATATGATGACTTTTGTTTATCCAGTGCATGCTTGTGACAACAAAAGACATCTGGGAATAACTGTTTTATTAGCTATTCCTAGTACTACTTCTCTCGAGGTGAGGGTATATTTTCTATTTGCTTGTGTGATAGCAGTGGCCTTCATTGGAGGACTTCTCACATAAACATGGAAGTAAACCAACTTGACACCAAGCACGTGCCACTAGCAGTGCAGTGTGATTTTTTTTTTGAGAGGGAACCACACGCTAGTGCAATGCCTAGGAAGACATGCACTGAGGTAGTGTACATAGCCGGTCTTCTTGTTAAATGGCCAAATCTTTTTTGTTCATAAATG
Organism: Polypterus senegalus; assembly: GCF_016835505.1. NCBI lineage: Eukaryota > Metazoa > Chordata > Cladistia > Polypteriformes > Polypteridae > Polypterus > Polypterus senegalus. The sequence goes on from NC_053160.1 coordinate 15,161,824, forward strand.
ACATGCATAAGCTTTTTTACAATGTGTGCATATTTCAAGACACAGATCAATGTTCAATAATTTTGTTGACTTGAAAATTCAGTAAGCTTTTAGGCTTTTGTTATCCAGATGGGCTCTGTGCCCCATGGCTTCCATTGTTAAATGCCGGGACTGGCTCTTTAATTTATTTTTATATATAGAAAACCCCTAACTTTACAACAAAAATTTGCACGGAAAATGCATACATACTGTGCATACTGACTTGAAAAATATCAAACGCATCCTTAATTATGTTTTATTTCACAGAATTTTGATTCAATGTTAAGGAATATATTCAGCTTTATAACCATGTTTGGTTAACAAACGGCATAAGCAATAAGACAACTATAATTTTAAATCTTAACAGATTCATTTTGAGACATGGTTTGGGTGCCTATACGTATTTATATACATGTTTTTGTTGTTTTTATTAAACATTTATATTCCTGACATGATGACATTGAAGTGGCCTACCCTTGACTGAATAAAAGCCACATTCAAAATGACTACACAAAACGACATAAAGAAATGCTCAACCCTAAAAACTGTGTTTTGTTTATGTTACCTAACCCATGTAGCTTGTAGTGGTGACTGAGAACAACTTTTAAATCGACACTTTAATGAGGAATAAAGAGTTTATGATATAAGCCAATGGCCACCAATGATATACAAAAGCAAAAGATCTGAAAAACATCCAGGGAGAAGAAAAAAAAATGCATGTTACTCGTGCCAAATAATCCAGTGTCCGTTATCCTGGCATTTGATCACAGCATGCAGAACACATGCAGTTGTTACTAAAATATTGATAAACAGCTTTAGAACAAAAAAAATCAGCACACATTAAAGTGTCTGAATTGAAGATCCACCTGTTTTTAGTCCTGGTCAAACAGGCTGAGTGATTAGAACAAGGACACAAAAATCACACCCTCCACAACTGAACTGGCTAGTGCAAGTGGAAGCCCTTAAATAGCAAGCCAAAATTCAATATTTGCTACAGACAAATGCCATTTTTTAGTACTTTCTATTTCATGAACATTGAATACATTGACTGGCACACCAATTCTGAAACAGTAAAAACAGAGCACCAGAAACAGACTGCAAAGAATTCAAAGCTGCTGACCCAAACTGCAGGTATCATCAGGCAATGGCGAAGAGATTTCCAGAGAGGTAAAAAGTGTATTAGCACCACTGTTATGAAATTGAGCTCTGCATTATGTGGGCAATCCCTTAGAATTAGATCCATCTCTCCTACTCATTCATTCTCTAAACTTAAAGATTCACCCTTTCCCCATATTTAGTAGTTAAAAATCATCTCAATTTAAAATCTCACTCCTATCTAATTTGTGCTTCCTGCTTTGTTTTTTGATTTTATATACTTTATTGATCCCCAAAGATTGTCTTTTCGCATGACCTTTGGTGGTCAGAGGGGGCAGCCATTGTACAGCACACCTGGAGAAGTTTTCAGGTTAAGGGCCCAATGGAGTAGGATCCCTTCTGGCAGTAATGGGATGTGAACCAGCAACCTTCCAGATACCAGCACAGACCCTTAATCACAGAACCATCATTCCGCCCCGACGTGTGCCGATTTATCTGGAAGCATTTTAGCAAAAAAAATATGCACGTGTTTTGCATGTTGTGATCAAATCAACGGGACAACTGAAACGTGGATCATGTGGCACGAGTAACGTGACATTTTTTTTTTCTCCCATGGACGTTTTTCAGCATTAGTCATCATTGACTTCTATTGTATCATAATTTTATCTTCATTCTCCATGAAAGCATTTCTCTGTCATTAATTCAAAACAAATGGGGTAAATAACCTTAAAAATATCATTTTGTGTGGGGAATTCCTTTAAGTTTTCATTGCAAAAAAAAAAAAACAAAAAAAGGTGAAAAACAACACGCCAACCAAAGAAAGAGGGGTGACTGCTGCAATTCAAGCCTTTCTAAAATACAGATGTAACAATGCCGCTAAATGTAGAACTATGACATTACAGGAAGATTTTTTAACATTTCTCTCAAACAAATAGACACATTTTTGGTTTGTATTTACAACACTGAACTTCTGATTCATAACTCTATATTTTAATCCACATATTGTAAAGTCTTGTATTCCACAGATAGCAGCTTAGACTGACACACAATGAGTGCAGTGCCAATACAGAAACCAAATGACTAAAAAATATTGGTCAAACGGCACCAAGAATGCTCAAGAGTGCCGGGATACAAAAACCACACTCCCTACAAATAAACTGGCTAGCGAAAGTGTGAGCCCTTGACAAGTTTTAATTTCCCGGCCAAAATTGAATAGAATTTTCTACAGAACAATGTCATTTGTTTTTAAACTTTCCATTGCACAAACATTGGAAAAATGACTAGTACACACTGATGCCAGACCACTAAACCAGAGCACAAGTGCCATAACTGCAAAGAACTCAAAGCTGGACATCTGTTTTTGTACAATTACAAGGTGTCATCAGACGATGGCTCGGAGATTTGTCAAGAGGTTCAAAAAAATGTTATTAGTGCAACGATTACGAAATTCAACTTTGCATTTCGTGGGCATTCACTTTTATTTATTATGTGCCTCATTGTACATTTCCAAAACTTGAAGCAACAGGTCCATTTTTCATTCATTGTAATGGGATAACAAAAAGGAACTTGTGATAAACAGTCTCATTGAAGTCACATACATCTTTTCACCAAGGCAGAAGATTTTCAAATAAATGTTTTGCTAAGGTAAGAAAATAGGGAGTGGTCTCCCCTAGACTTTCTCATATACTTACTCAGATATGGGGATGGATATTTGAGGAGTAAACTGAAAGACAATGATTATATTTTTATATTATGTACATTAAAGAACCATCAACAACAAATCAAATTAATAATATAGTGAACAATTATTATAAAAGTAAACTTGAATAAATCGGACTCTGCAGCTGCATGAATAAAAGGTGTAAAAGTACCACTTCCAGGTTAGCGGAAGTAGCCCTAAAGTTGACAGAAATCTATGTTTTGTACCTAATACTTGTATGCAAAAATCGGTTGACCTAAGTGAAAGCGTACTGAAGTTATCGTGTTTACACACACACACACAGAGACATAATTCCAAAATTGGTATGTTTGGACTCAGGGAGGTCTAAACTGTTGAGATTCATCAAAATCTCGAAATTGAATTTTTGTATAATTCTAATACTTTCCCTATACTTTGTATACAAGAAAGTAAAAAAAAGGGAAAACAATACATAAATAAAAATACTCAGATAACTTTTTATCGCTGTAAATTATTATGGTAAAAAGGCTTGGAATGCTTTCATACTAAGCAGATGCTTTGTGAGACACTCACAGTTCAGTTCTAAAGGAATAAAACATTTTAAAAAAGAAAAAAAAAATCAAAACTAACAACTCTAGGAGGCACAACTACAATGAGACTGATTACCCCAAAATAAAATAGACATTAGGATGAAAGGTGTAAAGTTTAAGTGAGAAATGTTTTTCACATGGAAAAGAAAGGCTAAATAAATAAACAAGGAAAATGTGGCTTATCTGGTATCCTCAGCTTTGGGCATGCATGGATCAGAAAACAGTGATTATCAACTTCACAGACGCCTACAGGCCTTTGTCACAGTGATCTTTCATTCAAGCTGACCGGCTGTTTATCTATTTTCCAACAGCTGATACTAAAATAATGGCAAGTTATATTTATTTACATCACTTATGTGAGAGATTAACTACATTATTTGGTCAGGTCAGGGTCCAAAAAAACTGAATTGAGCTGAAAGCACCTTAGTCCACCGAACTGAGATTATTTTGAGCCAGCCAGCTAGCTAGCCAGCACCCTCAGCATCGTATTGCATTGTAATTATGAAATTCAGTTTCTTCGATACAATACAAAGTACATGTCCGACATTTAAATATTACATAGTGTTATAACTCTGATAAAACATTAGGTGATTGTAAGGACTTCTCAAGCAAATGAAACGACTGTGTCAGTGAAGATACTGTCACTACACCGTAAGGAAATAATAGTAATAATAAAAAAAAAAGCAATTTGGTTTACTACCAAGCTTCAAACACAGTGTGTCGATAGGTTTAAAACAGTTTAAAAATAGGGGATTGAAAACTTCAAACATTTCAATAGTGGAATCTAAAAGCAATTTGGTAAATTACAAAGATTAACACCCAGAATGCCAAAAGGCTTAAAGCAGTTTGAAAACAGGGGACTGAAAACTTTTAATATTTCAATGGCGGAACCTACAAGCAATCTGGTTTATTACCAACCTGAACACCCAGAATGCCGATAGGTTTAAAATTAGGGGGCTGAAAACTTTTAAACATTTAAATAGTACGATTTTCAACTCTCTTCTGGGTAAGGCATGATGCTTTCAGGCTTGTTTTATTTATTTTTTTTCTTTTTTTACAAACAACAATGAAGTAAGTGACACACTGCTCTTGTTACGAAACATCAGACAGAAGATGAAATTATAAACTAAGCAGCATTAATGGAGACAGGGTTCGTTATTTGGGATAGGGAATCAATGTGGCATGGTGAGGACAGTGTGGTGAAATTTAAGGCAGAATAATGCATGCTTACAGAGGCAAATGAAGAACTGGAATCCCAGGCAATTTCCTTCCAGTCAAGGAAGAAAGGGAGGAAGCCATGGTAGATGGTGATCTGATAATAAAACATAACATGTTAGTGATTACAGGCTGACAATAAATAAGATTAACAAATATGCAATATTAGGTTCTCCTCGGGCTTTCACTTTCCTATGACTTGGAAGGTTGAACCATATCCCCACCTCTCATTCACAAGCATTCACCATTTTTTTTTTTTAATCTCCCCAATTTATGTACTCTCATTATAGGCAGTTTGAAGTTAAAAAATAATCTTTTGTTGCAAGTTGTCACATTTGGCTGAAACGGTAACCATGCCGCTTGTTTAACAGTGGGGTATGTAAAGCGTTTTAAAAGTAATAACCCAGCACAATTATGATTTTACCAAAGGAAGGATTAAAAAAACGGATCTGAAACAAACAAAAAAAAAAAACATTAAACAATGTTGCATGCTGGTCACTGGATTCCTGACACCCAATTACAAACATTTTTACATATAAAAAAAGTGAACAATGTAAAATATATTAATCAAATGGAACTTTTACAAAGTCTCCCTGATACAGTCTTTTTTTTTTAATCCTGTGGTCTCTAAATTACAAACTGCATTTTCTCCTTGTTGTTCATAAAGTGTTGTGCTCTAAGCCCTTTTTAAAGCTTTGCCAATAAATTGAGAATAAGATAAGGAGCCCTTTCAGTTTTGGCAGCTCTCCCGGTGTATGATCAGCTATGCTGCCGTCCAGGGATTCTCACCTCTTTTCAATCTCTGAGAAAAGACTGAAGACAACACTTTAGGAGCTATGATGAAGTGAACTATGAAGAGGCTGACAAACGTTACACATTAGCTGGAGGATTCCACAGAAGGGGCAAAAATGTAACCATCATACAAAGGTTATACTAAAACCAAAAAGTCAAAGCGTGTTACTGGGTTTTTAGCAGGCTTTGCATTCGTATTTTTAGCAATAACCCTTTTGATTTGTTCAACTTTATGTATATGTTTATTTAATCTTATGAGGTAAATATTGTGCAAGCAAGATTAATTAAATTTTTTTTTTTGGAGTGAATCTTTTTTAAACATACTATTCTCTTCATAAATAAAAATACCTTTATACATACGGTCGGGGGTAATGAAAGTACACCCTCTCCTTCAATTCTGTGATTTTATTAATCAGGGTCTGAATCACAATTGTGTTGTCACCATTAGCTTTTATCAAGAGAGAAATCAAACCTCAGGTGACAAGTAAAAAAAAAAACAACTGATTTCAATGTCCCCACTCCAACATTCAAAAAATATCTGGAGAAAAAAAAATAAGACCACCCTTCCATCCATCTATAATAATTGCCAGAGTATTCAGAAGCCACTTGTTACTAGACAAATGCACAAGAAGAGCTAATTACCAGAAAGCGTGACCACTTCTATAAAAGCAGTTTGGTGTTTTAGATCAGTGGTTTTAAACTCTAGTCCTGGAGGGCCGCAGAGGCTGCAGATTTTCATTCCAACCCTTTTCTTAATTAAGAGACCTGTTCTTGCTGCTAATTAACTTCTTTTGAATTAAATTGACTTGCTCTTGAAGACGCAGACCCCTTAATTGTTTCTTCTTCCTTAATTAGCTGCCAAACAATAGTGAGATGCAAAATGAGCCAAAACAGGACCAGAAAACCGTGACCATCATACAATATTTGAAAATAAAGAAAGATGAAGGTCTCAGGAATGTTGATCTGCTCAGGTCCACAAAACATTTTAAAACTGCTCTTAGGAAAGAGAAAATCACCAATTTCAGAAATGTCTACTACTGCACAATGAGAGCAGCAACAAGCCATGGAATTAAAGAATGGGTTTAATTAACAACAAGAATCAGAGCCTAATTAAGTAACTAGCTGGAGTGAAATTCATTGGAGTCTGAGACCCTGACTTAGTTGGTCTTCTGTTGGCTCACTCACTTCCCAATTCATTTCTGTTTGAGTGGCATTTAAGGAAAGAAGCAATTCAGAGGAGTGATGAATAAATTCAGGGGAACAAATCTTAAAAAAAACAAGTCAATTAAAATAAATTCAAAAGAAGTTAATTAGCAGCAAAAACAGGTCACTAATTAAGGGTTAGAATAAAAACCTGCCGCCACTGCAGCCCTCCAGGACTGGTTTCTGAGACCACTGTTTTACAGCCCTCAAGGTTGTGTTCACATCATGCCAAGAAGAAAGGACAATCAGCCATGACCTCAGAGAAGCAAATGTTGCTGCTCATCATTCGGGGAATTGTTATAAGCCCCTTTCCACACCAACAATTTGAAATTCGCCATTCTACAGTGTGAAGGATTGTTTCCAAATAAAGAGACTGTGGTCAATATTCACAGGAGTGGATGATTCAGCAAGTTTAGCCCAAAGTCATACCATCCAGTGCTCAGAGAAATCAAGAAACACCAAGAACTTCATCACATGACCTATGGGACCTCAGTGAGTACATTAAATGTTTATGAGAGTACAATAAGAAAAAGACTGAGCAAGTACGGCATTTGTGGATGGGTGTCAGTGCGAAAAACCCTTCTCTCCAAAAAGAAAATGGCGGCACAGGCTAGATTTGCTAATTTGCATCTGAATAAACCACAATTCTGGAACAATATCCTTTGGACTGATGAGACCAAAGCAGCAGAGGTGTTTGGTCATTGCACATGGTGGCCATGTTTGGTGAAAACCAAACACAGTGTACCACCACAAACAACTCATACTAAGTGTCAAGCACAGAATGGTGAAGGGGTGATGATTTGGACTTGGTTCTGCAGCCACAGGAACAGGGAAACTTGCACTGATCGAGACAAGCATCAACAGCACTTTATACCAAAACATTCATGGGACAAATGTGAGGCCATGGTGGCCTACGGCCTTAAACTGGAAATTGGCTCATGTAACTGGACCATGACCTCAAGCACACCAGTAAATGAATATCTGGAATGGCTAAAAAAAATAAATAAGATGTTGGAATTGCTCAGTCCCCATTGAGATGCCGTGGTAGGATCACACAAGGGCTGTGCATCAACAGATGCCCTCAATCTTCAATGAAGTCAAGCAATGGTGTAAAGAGAACCGCGGGCCAAAACGTCTCCAAAGCAATGTGAGACACTAAAAAAATGTTTACTTCAAGTTATTGTTGCTAAGGGGGCTTCTACACTAAACCAAATTAAAGTGTGTGATAATTTTTTTCGCACAAGTTTCTGAATATTTGCTTACTTTTTTTGGCAAAAGAATAACATATTAAAATAGGTTGTTTTTTGTCACCTGAGGTTGGATTTTCCTGTTTACAAATGCTAGTGATGACTTGGACCCCCCAGTAATAAAATCACAGAACTGAAGAAGGCCGACTTTCTTTTCCCCATGGCTGTATGTATCACCTGTCTGTCCAGATATCAAAAAACGCTAACTGCTAACATGACAGTGTGTGTTTATCGTTATTAGATATTGGTTGCAGTTTGTTGAAATGGTTGGCATATGGACAAAAAGCAAGAAGAGGGGGCAAAAAAGACATTCATTTGAACACTGCAGAAAATTAAATTTGTTTATCAGAATTGGCAAAATAATTATAAATACATGTTCCTTTTACTTGGATTCATACTATGAATCACCCAAAAAAGTAGTACAATAAACTGGAGCTTGGTACATTAACAGGACATTCTCACAATGCACGGTTGTGTGGGATTGCAGCCTAGCCTGGTGGCACTGCGTGCAAGGCAGGCGATTTGGTTATTTAATAATAATAAAATTTATATATATATATATATATATATATATATATATATATATATATATATATATATATATATATATATATATAATTATCTTGGTGACTTTTAAGACCTGCTGTGTGGTTTGTTTGTGAATAACAGCTTTATGAAATGATACATTAAGAATAATAACTACTGCAGAACACAAAAAAAGGAGTTGCTCGTCATTAATTCTGGATGACACGTCCCAACATATTGCCACAAAAACATGAAGCCACTAATGTGGCTTTTACAAATATATAACAGCAAAACGCTCGTTAATCTGAAAGCACTGGGGATGTCCAATGGCTTTAGTTCGGCCTCTATAAAAGAAAGTACTCTTTTTTTTTTTTTTAGTTTTTTTCCAAGCACATTTTCTTTCTGAGTAGATAACAGTTTCTCTTTATTTGCTTAATGCCACTGTCTGTTGGACGTTTAGCACTTTTGGAATCTGCATTTCTGATGCTCTTAAAATCCTTCCTAACAACACATATATACAAAACATAAATAACTACACAAAAATATTGAATTCATCCTATTCACAATCAAGTCAAAGAAAAAAAAATTGCTTGGAGACAATACACAACTCAAAAACAGCTTAGAAATAATTTCATATATAACTATATATACTTTCCGTGCTCCCAAGACTTGTAAAGTGAAACCTGCAATAAAGGATGAATACATAAAACGTCTCTTTTTTTCCTGTTATTCATCTGTGCCAAAACTGGTTTGGTTTTTTTTTTTTTTTTAAAATAATAATAATAATGCCTGGCTGGAAATGAAGATGAGATGTCCAAAAATACAAAACTGTTAAGTGTTCTTCTCCTGTAAACTCAGTACCATTAGTGTCTTGGCGCCATTTCCATTCTCTCTTCTGTACAAAAGTATAAATATATGCTTTGCTTCTCTTGAATTTTCACATATCTATAGAACAAAGAGGACAAAATATAGTTGCTTGTCTTTTCTTCCCCTCTAGTTAAGAGTACTGGCAGTTCCTGTGCATGAGTTGCTGGTTTGCATCATCATGTGACCTTTTTTTTTTTTTGAGAGGTGCACCATGTGCTCAATGATAGTCTCTGCATAAGTATAAATGTTGCACAGTCCTGGGGCCAAAAGAACAACCACTCTGTCCTACAGCAAGTCCATTTTAGGTCTGTAATGAAGCAGGAGTGGAGATTTCTGTGAATATAAAAGGAACAAAATGTGAGAAGCAGGGACATCACACCAATACCTAAATGATCAGACAACTGGGAAAATATGAACAAGTACATACTGATACGTTTGATTTAATTAGAACATTAGAATATCAGAAAAGTGGTGACTTGAACAGGCCATTCAGCCCAACAAGCTTGCCCATTGTTTTCAAGTAGATTGTCCAAAACAATTTCAAGGGGAGTTCTGAAGGCCCCTGAAGATCTGCTCTCTACCACAATACTTGGTAATTTATCCTATGGGTCTATGGTTCTTTGCATTAAGAAAAACATTCTAACATTTGTGCAAAGTCTGCTCTTGTGTTTACAGCTGTGTCCTGGTGCTTTTGCTGCAGATTTTTGGATTTTATTAATTTTAAATAACATACAAATACATCAAGTTTTACAAAAATAGGTTCAAAACAAATCAACCCCAACCCCTTTGAGAAAGAGAGCTAGCCCAGCAGAGTAAAACTTTTAAGCTAGTAAAAATAAGTGCATAGGTAAATTAATAAATGAATAAAGATAAATGGAGTAAAAGAGGGGAGAGAATCTGCCTCATCAATTTAAATGCTTACTCTAAAATGTTATTGATTAGATCGTGCCAGGTTTTGAAAAAGTTTTGTAGAGATCCTCCAAGTGCAACTTTGATTTTTTCCCAGTTTCAAATATAGGGTGGCACACGAAAAACCGAACCACCTCCAAAGTCGACGTACGTTTCTTAGCCCGTACACGAAACAAAGGATATGCAATACAAAAATCTGTACTTACTGGTTAGAGGAGGTGCTGGAAATTATTTCCTTGTGCGTCAATTAACTTTTCTGCACGCTGCACCATATTGTCATAGACGCGACGCAGCTCAGCTGCTTCAATTTTTCCAATTTCACTCCAAATATTGTAATTCAGTTCCTCTAATGTCTCTGGATTATTGACATACACTTTTCCCTTCAGATTGCCCCACAGGTAAAAGTTGCAAGTGGATAGGTCCGGTGATCTTGGTGGCCAAAAACCTTTGCTGACAGTTCATTCCTCTATGAAGACTTTGTGAATTCGAGAAAGTGACTTGCGAGAAGTGTGACATGTCGCTCCATCCATGTTGCGACGGCAACCGCCTGTATAATAGCTCGACCCTGCCAGTCAGAGAAGGTTCAGTTTTTCGTGCGCCACCCTTTAGTATATAACATCAGTTGCCCACTGACTGAGGTGAGTTAGGATTCTTCCAGTCTGGCTTTAGGCGTTATCATGGTGTTGAGATGGCCCCCCTAAAAGTATTCAATGACATCTCTATTATTACTGACTCAGGTGGTGCTGCAGTCCTTGTCCTCCTTGACCTGTCCGCTGCCTTTGACACTATTGACCATATTGACTGTTGCAGCTTGAACATCTTGTTGGTCTTAAAGGGGCTGCTCTAAACTGGTTCAGGTCATATTTAACTGGTAGACACTCTTCAGTGACTTTAAATTCCTCTTTCTCGTCTACTGCTCCTCTTAAATGTGGTGTTCCTCAGAGATCCATTTTGGGTCCTATTTTGTTCTCTATATACCTTCACCCTATTGGAGCTATTTTTAGGAAATTTAACATTTCTTTTCACTGCTATGCTGATGATACACAGGTTTATATTCCCGTCTGCAACTCTGCAATAAATGAACTGCACAACTGTCGTTCTGAACTAAGATCCTGGATGGCTAATAATTTTCTTGATCTGAATCAAAATAAAATGGAGGTGCTTATAGTGGGTTCATCAGCTAAAGCCCAGATTGGTCTTGGACTTCTCGGCTCTTTCTCTGTCTTTTGCAAACCTCAAGTCCGCAATGTTGGTGTTATCTTATGATAGTAACCTCTCTTTTGAGAAACAAGTTAATTCTGTAGTCAAGAGTTGCTTTTTCCAGCTTCCTCTATTAGGTAAGATCAAGCCTTTTTTTATCTTCTAGAGATCTTGAGAAAGCTACTCATGCTTTTATCTTTTCTTGCCTTGATTACTACAACTCGCTGTATTCTGGGATTAGCAAATCCCTGATATGCAGGTTACAGTTGGTCCAGAATGCTGCCGCTCGCTTTCTGGTTGAGGCAAGAAAGTCTGATTCTGTTTCTCCAATATTAGCTTCTTTACACTGGCTGCCTGTCAGTTTTCGAATTGATTTTAAAATCTTGTTGCTAGTTTTTAAATCTTTACATGGGCTCGCTCCTGCCTATTTATCGGAATTGTGTGTTTTTCACCAGCCATCTACAGTGCTAAGATCTTCTGGTCAGTTGTCTCTTGTTGTCCCTTGTACCAAGTGTACAACAAAAGGGGACAGACAGGACTTTTACAGCTGCTGCTCCTCGCCTGTGGCACTCTTTACCTCATCACATAAAAGGAGTTGTCTACAATTGAACTGTTCAAAACAAGATTAAAAACTCATTTCTGTTCACTTGCAATCCGTGACCTTCAGTAATACTGATGGTTTCCTCATTGTGATTACTTCTATTTATTATTTTATTTATGTTCGTTTATTTTATTTCTATTTATGTTATTCATGTTAATTGTATGCTTTTGTTTTATTCTATTATCGTAAAGCACTTTGGTTACAGCATTCCTACAGTATGTTGTTTTAAATGTGCTATATAAATAAATATGACACTGACATTAAGCAAGATAAGTCTACATGCCAATAGTGTAATAAAGGCAATTACAGTTTGTCCTTCTCCACTTTGAACCCATCTGGAAGTACCCCAAACACAACAGTTAGTGGATTAGGAGGGACTGACACCAAGGCTGTCTGATAAGCATTTAAAGATTTTGTTCTAGAACGATGTTAATTTGGTGCAGGTCCAAAACAGGTGACTCTGGGAGGCCGGAGCTTGATTGCAACGTTCATAGGTTGGATCTTGCCCTGGAAACATTTTGGACAATTTTAAACAAGAGAGATGCGCTCAATATATAATTCTGAGTTGAATAATTCTATGCTTTGCACATATGGAGTTCGAGTGAATTTTGTGCATTGTTACCTTCCACTCCTTTTTTTAGATGTTGAGTGAGTCCTTTTGCCACTAAACTCTTGAATCTTTGAAAGGGAAGTACTGTAATATGGTTTTACATATTACGGAAATACTGTCCGAGTCCTCAAGACGGACCAATATTTTTTCTGGCATAGAGGTAGGGGAGAGGTGAGGAAAATTGGGCAGGTTCTATTTAGCAAAGATTCTAATTTGAAGGTAATGAAAGAAATGTGTTGCTGGCAAGTTAAATTTATTTTGAAGCAACAACAAGCATCCACTGTACTAACTCCTTTTATAATTTTACACTTTAATTATTCAATTTCCATTTGCTTAAAATGTCAGTAAGACTGTTGATTATGAAGCTTAAAACACAACCCTATTCATCCAGCCACTCTTACACATGCTGAAATACTCCACCAGTCCGGGCTATATGACAGCATGGCCAGACAGAAGCCTCTGATCAATAAAAGATGCACCAAAACCTGCTTGGAGTTTTCAAAAAGGCACCTACCTAAAGGACACTCCAGACTGTGAGAAACAAGATTCTCTGGTCTGATAAAACCAAGAATAGCATCACCTCTGGAAGAAACCAGGCACTGCTCATCACCTGTGCGATAACATTCCAACAGTGAAACATGGCGATGGTAGCATCATACAGTGGGATTGGTGGCTAGGAGAACAGACAGGGCTGTGGAAAAGCCAAAAGGAGCAAAATACACAAATATCTTTCATGACAAGCTACTTCTGAGTGCTCTGAACCTCAAACTGGGCTGAAGGTTCACTTTCTAACAGGACAATGGTAATGTCAGCACCATGCTGTGGGGTTAGGCTTTCGTGGTAGGGAATGAGAGACTAGTCAGGGTTGGGGGACTGCTGTGATATCTTCAGTGAAAACCTAGGCATGCTAGGCATGAGACTGTTCATCTTCTGTCAGGACAATGACCCAAAGGACAAAGCAAAGACAACTCAGGAGTGGCCAAGGGGCAACTCTGTTAATATCCTTAAGTTTTCCAGCCAAAGCTTACACTTGAAACCCAATCAAACATCACTGGCGAGACCTTAAAATAGCTGTCCACCAATGGTCTCCATCAAACATGACAGAGCTTGACAGGATCTGCAGAGAAGCATGACAGAAAATCCCCAATCCCGGTGTGTGACGCTTGTCACGTCAGACCAAGGCGACTGACTCTGGGCTGGAACTGCTGCCAAAGGTACTTCAATTAAGTATTAAATAAAGGGTCTAATTACTTTCAGATTTCAGTTTTCTACTCTTAAAGTTGCAAAAAAATTTTGAGAATTCTCATTTTGGAGTATTGAGTGCTGATTGATGAGGAAAAAAATGAACTTAAGTGATTTTTATCATAAGGCTGCAACACAGTCAAATGCAAAAAGAAACCAAGAAACCACTGATCTGGTTAAAGTGGGTTTGAGAAATTTATGTTAAAAAATAAACTTGACTATTTCTTCTTTGGCAGCTTATCCAAAAATGTTATGACGCCAGGACACGAAAGAAATTTATGGTGCGGCTTTTCATTTGTCCACCGAGTTATTCATATTCAATGTGCTGTTCTAGCATGCAACACTTAAAACATTTACTCACCGCCCCCTAGTATTTAATAATTAACATCTAACATCGTTATTCCTTTCACGTATTTGGATTTTTCTTTCAGGTCTCTTCTGACTTTCATTTACCCAAATGACAGGACTTGCACTCCTCCAGTTTGCCCTGATAACTCCTAACCTCCTTCAGCAATTTCATTTCATTACGGTTAGACAAACAAGCCTCAAAATAGTTCAACACATTATAACATTTAAGGGGAACCCCTGGGGATTTATACATTAGAATAATGCATTTTGCAGGTTTAACCTTGGAAATAATTACGTTTTACTGTGAATGATTCAAATTACGTTAACCTGTCAATTTTATGCCGTGTTCTTTTCCTTTCATTATTCTGCATATTGTTGTATTTGTTATATTCATCTCATTTGTTTGATCAGGGACCACATACAGTGGGTACGGAAAGTATTCAGACCCCCTTCAATTTTTCACTCTTTGTTATATTGCAGCCATTTGCTAAAATCATTTAAATTATTTTTTTCCTCATTAATGTACACACAGCACCCCATATTGACAGACAAAAAAAGAATTTTTGAAATTGTTGCAGATTTATTAAAAAGAAAAACGGAAATATCACATGGTCCTAAGTATTCAGACCCTTTGCTGTGACACTCATATATTTAACTCAGGTGCTTTCCATTTCTTCTGATCATCCTTGAGATCACCTTCATTTGAGTCCAGCTGTGTTTGATTATACTGACACACCTGTCTGTCTATATAAGACCTTACAGCTCACAATGCATGTCAGAGCAAATGAGAATCATGAGGTCAAAGGAACTGCCTGAAGAGCTCAGAGCCAGAATCGTGGCAAGGCACAGATCTGGCCAAGGTTACACAAAAATTTCTGCTGCACTTAAGGTTCCCAAGAGCACAGTGGCCTCCATAAACCTTACATGGAAGACGTTTGGGACGACCAAAATCCTTCCTAGAGCTTGCTGTCCAGCCAAGCTGAGCTAACGGGGAAGAAGTGCCTTGGTGAGAGTGGTAAAGAAGAACCCAAAGATTACTTTGGCTGAGCTCCAGAGATGCAGTCAGGAGATAGGAGAAAGTTGTAGAAAGTCAACCATCACTGCAGCCCTCCACCAGTCAGGGCTTTATGGCAGAGTGGCCTGTCGGAAGCCTCTCCTCAGTGCAAGACACATGACAGCCCGCATGGAGTTTGCTAAAAGTCACCTGAAAGACTCTGAGATGGTGAGAAATAAGATTCTCTGGTCTGATGAGACCAAGATAGAACTTTTTGGCCTCAATTCTAAGCGGTATGTGTGGAGACAACCAGGCACTGTTCATCACTTGTCCAATACAGTCCCCACAGTGAAGCATGGCGGTGGCAGCATCATGCTGTGGGGGTATTTTTCAGCGGCAGAGACAGGACGACTGGTTGCAATCAAGGGAAAGATGAATGCGGCCAAGTACAGGGATATCCTGGACAAAAACCTTCTCCAGAGTGCTAAGGACCTCAGACTGGGCCGAAGGTTTACCTTCCAACAAGACAATGACCCTAAGCACACAGCTAAAATAACGAAGGAGTGGCTTCACAACAACTCTGTGACTGTTCTTGAATGGCCCAGCCAGAGCCCTGACTTAAACCCAATTGAGCATCTCTGGAGAGACCTAAAAATGGCTGTCCACCAACTTTTACCATCCAACCTGACTGAACTGGAGAGGATCTGCAAGGAGGAATGGCAGAGGATCCCCAAATCCAGGTGTGAAAAACTTGCTGCATCTTTCCCAAGAAGACTCATGGCTGTATTAGCTCAAAAGGGTGCTTCTACTAAATACTGAGAAAAGGGTCTGAATACTTAGGACCATGTGATATTTCAGTTTTTCTTTTTTAATAAATCTGCAACAATTTCAAAAATTTTTTTTTTGTCTGTCAATATGGGGTGCTGTGTGTACATTAATGAGGGAAAAATAATTTAAATGATTTTAGCAAATGGCTGGAATATAATAAAGAGTGAAAAATTGAAGGGGGTCTGAATACTTTCCATACCCACTGTATAAAAAAGTGTTGCCATTTTCTACATGGTGTAACTGAAATGTCTGCAAATCCCCTTCAATGAAAGTCTACAATGTGCAGCACTGATAGTACTTTGTGAAGCATTTCTTCCATAGGTGTGGTGTATTGTTCCTTGTCTAATATGACAGTTGTGCCTCCTTTGTCAGCTGGTGTGATAATGATGCTGTTGTCATTCTGTTGCGATCACACAAACATCAAAAAGAATCGCAACACATATACAGGAACATCGCAACGTCATCAGAAGAAAAGACTCATGATCACTGATCTATACGCATACTAAATCAACAGGACATACATTTAACTGGGACAATGTACAAGTAAAATTTAAAGCCAGTACTAAAAGTGCCAGAGAGCTGGCTGAATCTTGGCTATCAAATGAGAACACCATCAACCGACACTTGGACATAAATCCAGCATATGCAAACTTAAGAACAAAATGTTCGTAATAAACAAAACTTTACACCCAATAACCCCCCCTTCCTGATCACACTGACTTAGCCACCTCCCTGCCAGCCCCCCCATAATTTTTGCTATATATTGCCTTGGATTCTTATAACTCTAAACATTATCCTCTGATGAAGACCCCTGGCAGGGGTTGAAAGCTCAGGAATAAAAACTACTTTATGATACGTGATTCATTTTCCTCCTTTTGTGGATCTCCAGCTGCAAATATGCAAACCGTATCACAGACCTTCTCTTCCATATATATATATATATATATATATATATATATATATATATATATATATATATATATATATATATATATATATATATATATATATATATACACAGTATACATATACATATATGCACACACACACATATTATATATAATGTATAAAAAACATCCACTGTGTTTTCTCTGCTTTATGTTTTCACAAAGTAAACAGCATCACTTCTTGCATATTACTGAATGCTGATTGCACAAAGTGAGACATAAGCCAACAACAACTTTGATTCTCTAATAAAACTCTAACTTGAAAAACTTAAAATGGCATAAAGCTAGAAGGTGACATCACAAACACCAATCCCTGAAACACCTGTTATGAAGTGAATGCAGCATCTTTCAGGGGACACAGAGTGTGGCCCGTCCAACGACAGCAGCCTGTACTGTATGTATTAAATATGAAGATGTTAGGAAAGAGAAAGAGAAAACTAAAAACAACAAAACCAATGCATATGAAGATTTAAACCTAACTCATAAGTTTGGCTGTACTCACTCTAGGCCCGTTTGTTCCGTACCATCACCAAGCGTGATTGTCCCCCCTCCTTACTCCCTCGCTGGCCTGCACTCACACTGAGCTTAACATTCTGGGCCCAGGCCCGCTTTCGTTATGATCACGTGACTTCATGTAAAGCCAAAACAGGATCTGAACACGGAGTGACAGCATGCATGTTAAAATGATTTTCTTAATTTTGGGTTTTGTTTTGGAGTCGTGTAGGGCAGGATAATGCTATGCCCTCTTACAGGTTTATCCGGTGTGCAGGGCAGCATTTTGCTGCTAATTGCCCTGCATGTCCTAGGTGATTTTTATAGTGACAAATGATGTTATGGGAGGAATTTGCAGCTTTTCGTGCCAAGTACAATTCATGTTCATGTGTAAGGTGAGAATAAAAACCTGTTTTTAACTCAAAAGTTATTGAATGAACTGAGAATTGCACTATTTGACTTGTCACATCATTGACATTATGTCCGCTTTCCATGCTTAGGCACGTTTAGCAATCACACTGTTCCTGAATGCTACTGAACCGTGCTCAGGCCCAGCGCTTCCAAAAGGGCTAGGGCACAGAACGGAGTCATCACACTAGTCAAACGAACTAGACCTTGCAGGGTTACATACAGACAAACTTGCTCAGGCATAGAACAAATTGCCAGTGTGAGTACGCCCTTTAAATTAGAAAAATGACTGCATTCAGTAAACTGAGAGGCTGTGAGGGGAACTGAAATGGGCTGTGCATGCAAGACCCCCTCCCCAAACATCACACAGCTGAAAGAATTCTGCATGGAGGAGAGGGAAAAACATTCACCCAATTGATGTCCAAGACTGCTAAGCAGTTACAGGAAACACCAAACTGAGTGGGCTATTAGAACCAAAAGGCAGACTTACTATTTACCAAAGATGGAATTGAATATCTGGTCATTTTTCATTGAATTTTTCACAAATTAGAATTTTCATTGTTATTCTCCCCCCCCCAATTTCATCATCTTAATATAAAGATACTGTTTAAATGAAGATCAAATCTTGTTATGTCCACAAAAGAAAAAAGCATCTTTGGGGGGTGTACTTAGTTTTTTATATGACTGTATGTGCCCTTCTGATCAAATAAGAAAAAAAAATACATTACAAACAGAAAACAATGAGTCAGGTAACCTTGAAATACCAAACGACAAAAAGAACTAAGCTGTTGATTCTGACGCAATGTCAAATTCAGGAAATTCACAAAGGAAATTAACATTAAACCTAAAATAACATTAATCAAGGTACACTGTGTTCAATGTACTAAACAGAGCTCAATGGACAGTTCTGGTCACTGCACTACATAAAGAGATAGAGCTGAAATAGCTGCACAACATAAAAGAGCAAGCAGCTGTGTCCCAAGAGACTCTGGATTAATCTTCTGTGTGGAACAATAAGTATCAAAGGCTTTTTGAAGTGTTGTATGCTACCCTTGGTCAACAGCCTATCTAATTTATATTTTGACAGGATGTACTTTCACTTATTATATTGCTGTCTCACTGGAGAATACCCAAGCCTGACTGAATATTTTACACAGGAGGGACGCACAGACAGAGAGAGCAAATGTTAAAAACTGTTTAGACTTTCCTGCTAAGACCAAAGCCAAGCCCTCATATTTAAAGCAGACACAGCTGGCATATGTACTTGCATACTTTATCAGTTGCTATTTCTTTGTCATCTGCTATAACATGTTTTGTAAATGCCTGACCTTAAAAAACCTTTAATATCAGCTCTAAAAAAGGAACACCAGGCACAAGTTTTCCAACTAAATCAGAAAAAAAAATGACAGTAAAAAGCTCATCATCTGCAGGGAGCAGGAATGGAATCAACAAGTCCACTGTACCTTTAAGTGCTCCATGGAGTGCTTTATGTAAGACACTCATTGCAGTTTTATCATTGACAAGATGCACAAAATCCTTTGTCTAATGTTCGCTTCATCCCAAAGGATTAAAAGTGAAAATGGACCCTGCAGTGAAGCCTGTCAGATTGGTAAGTCAAGAGAATGGTTAATATTTAAGCAAAAGGTCAAAACCATGCAGGCAAATGAAAAATCTGTGTAAAATTTCTAACTGCCTAAAGATCCCTTCCCTAAATACCTATCAATTGTAACTTTTTTCCAAAAACCTGATTGCCACCATCTCATTAAGCATCTGCACTGAGACATCAAACAGGTGAGCATGTAATGAATGTTCTTGCAACAAACCACCCAGAAATGAACCCCAAAATGGTGCCAAAATGACACCATTAACACTAAAATTACCAGAGCCTACAAAAAAACTTGTAGACCCGATCCACCTTAAATCCGTTCGCACCTCTCCGCCAGCGTCTTTTGTCCTGCAAATATGCCGATAAAGACTAGCAGCCTGCTATTCCATCCCACCACCACAACAGAATGTGCACAAAGTTCTCCCAGCTCATGCCTTGATTATATGGGAGTGAAGTGCTGGAGTTTTAGAGTGGAAATAATAGATCATTATTTGGAACACATGAATTTCATGTGTGTTCCGTTTCTACAATAATCTGTGTAAACACATTGTTAAAACATAAATGTTTTTCATATTTTAGTAGCAAATGACAAAATGTTATCATAAACCAGCGGTTCTCAAACTGGGGGGGCGTCAAATAAATGAACCAAGACATCAAAATTACATTTTTACATTTTTATTTCACATTTAAATTTGCAAGTATATAATCACAATGAATGCATTATAGCTAAAATTAAAATAAAACATTTCTAAGGCATACATCTAATCTATACTAATAAAAGGCAAAGCCCTCACTAACTCACTCACTCATCACTAATTCTCCAACTTCCCGTGTGGGTGGAAGGCTGAAATTTGGCAGGTTCATTCCTTACAGCTTCCTTACAAAAGTTGGGCAGGTTTTATATCGAAATTCTACGCGTAATGGTCATAACTGGAAGCAGTTTTCTCCATTTACTGTAATGGAGATGAGCTTCAACGCCGTGGGCGGAGTTTCGTGTGACATCATCACGCCTCCCGTAATCACGCAGTACATAGAAAACCAGGAAGACCTCAAAAAAGCGCTCAAGAAAACATGCATTATATAATTGAGAAGGCAGCGAAACAATAAGAAGCGAGCGAGTGACATATACAACCATATTCATGAGTTCTGCTACTTCGGAAACAAAGCACGATGTAAACCTACACTTTAAATTAAGTTCATAGACAGGCTGCCACTGGCGTTTGTAATTTAGTGCCTGCCCATATAAGGCCGTCCATCAGCGGCAATCCAATAGCAAACTGCCACGGGTAAATATTCACGGGTGAAGGACTGTGCTTATGGAGAGGAAGATGAGATGGTCAGGGTGGTGTTTGACACAAACTCAGCGAAACTACGAGAGAAAGTTTTAAGTGCCAGGACTAAGGTAACATTAAATACAGCCATGGACATAGCAGGAGATGGCACCAGCACAGCTGGGAACCTTCGATGCATGTACACCGAGCGGCTCACGTGAACTGGCGCGCAGTGCACAGATAAAAGCAACAGTTCCAAAGAGCTGAACAAAACCGAATTACACAATTGAAAAGGCAGCAAAAAATATGAAGCGTCTCATACATACAAGCATATTCATAAATCCAACTACTGCGGAAACAAAGCACACGTTGGAAAAAGTCAATGTCCGCTAAAGGAGACAGTGTAAAAAACCGTGCATGCAGTGTGTCAGGTCTCAGATAAAGAAGAAGCGAGCTGTTTATTGATGCAGTAAGAAACGAATCGATGAATGAAACCTGTCATCTTTACAGCGATTGACAAACACGGAATGTAACTTGAACACAACACATCCTACAAATACGAACCTGATTGAAAGAAATAATGATAATCAAATCCTTGATGACAGCAACACTCAGTAACACTCACAAAACAAATACTGTATATTGACAGTCATGTTACGTTATTTTTAAAATGTTCCCTTTTCTTTTCTAGCTTTTTAACACACTACTTCTCCGCTGCGATACGCGGGTATATATATATGTATATATATATAACCCGATCTACATACTCGAATAATGGATACTTTATTTGCCATCAATGATTGTTTTGGTAAAGCCATACTCAGTGTATTCATTAGATGAACGGTAAAAAGTAAGGCGAGGGAGGATGACTAATTGAGGCATGCAGGCTGTAGTGCGCGTCAACTCTATCTGAATTGCGATCACATTTGAAAAAATATATCTTTTCAAGTTCTATTTAGTCCATATGTGTCAAACTCAAGGGCGGGCCACATCCGCCCGGCGTGTAATTATATCCGCCCGAGATCATTTTATATACTGTATTATTGTTATTAAAGCCGGGTATATGAAGCGCTGGTAACACAATAAACTACAGATCCCATAATGCAGCGCTTCAGCCTTGCCGAACAAGTTATTGCGAAGCTAGCTCACACGATGCTGAAGAGAAAAGTTGATTCTGAAAATAGAGCCTTTAAAAACCGATGGGAGGCTGAGTATATGTTTACTGAACCCGTGTGTCTCATTTGTGGAGCTAATGTGGCTGTAATTACAGAATTTAATCTAAGACGGCACTACGAGACAAAACATCAGGGTAACCTGAATGCAATGCAGAAGATACAGAAAGCAGAATAATTAAATAAGAATCTGACACTTCAGCGGACGATTTTAACCGTGCACAATCACAAAGTGATTTCAAGTGAAGCTGCTTTTATGGGAGACACAAATGCACCAGTGCTTGCCCCACTTTCCCTGTTGCCAAGTAATGTTAAACCAAGTCGTCACTACGGTGTTCCCAAATCGCACTTTGCTGATAAACTGAGCGCACTGAGTTTGCACGGCGCTTTGGTGACTTTGAAGAACAAAAAGTCCGTCTACATGCGGCTCGAACCTTGTGCATGTTTGGTAGCACATATCTGTGTGAGAAGCTCTTCTCAGTGATAAAGACTAACAAAACAGCACACAGGAGTCGCCTCACTGATGAGCACCTGCAATCCATCCTGAGAATCTCCACAACACAGAACCTCACACCAAACAGAAACGAACCTGTGGCCAAAAAAGATGCCAGGCGTCCAGCTCTAAAATGACATATGAGCAAAGACAACTGAATGATTTGATTTGTTATTGCTGAAAGGAACACATTTTATTTATATTTCCAGGTTTTGTTATGCAGCATGTTCATATTTGAATTTGTATAATTTTGACAGGATATATTTTTATGGAGAGCAAAATCTTTTGGGATATTTAAAATCTAAGTTTATTTTTATATAAAATTACATAAGAGTAAAGAAATTTGAATGTTTGTTCTTTTAATGTTTACTTTATTTCTAACTTGTATAATTTAGACAGGATATATTTTTATGGAGAGCAAAATATTATAAGTTGTTTAAGGTTTGAGTTGATTTATTCAGGAATAATATTCCTGTCTGTTTTACCATTCCTACCAAAGATATTTCTGTCGACTAAATAAAAATTCCTTCTATTTAAAATTTAAATAGAACTTGAACAAATCTGATAGTTCATAATATCCACGCAGACTTGCACGTAAGAGCGGAGTTATCCGTTTTAACAAGCAGCGTATTGCACTGATCTGAAATAGCTGTGTGTGTATATATGTAGATATGTATGTATATGTATATATATGTTTATATATGTGTGTATGTATATATATATATGTATTTGTGTATATATATGTGTGTGTATGTATGTGTGTATGTATGTATGTATATATATATATATATATATATATATATATATATATATATATATATATATATATATATATATATGACAGCAACACTCATCACTCACAACAGTGACAAAACAATTACATTGACAATCATGTTACGTTATTTTCAAAATGTTTCCTTTTCTTTTTCATTGGTTCTTTAACACACTACTTCTCCGCTGCGAAGCGCGGGTATTTTGCTAGTCTATACTAATAAAAGGCAAAGCCCTCACTGACTCATCACTAATTCTCCAACTTCCCGTGTAGGTAGAAGGCTGAAATTTAGCAGGCGTATTCCTTACAGCTTACTTACAAAAGTTAAGCAGGTTTCATTTCAAATTCTACGTAACGGTCATAGCGGTCGACAACGTCCGCCATGTTGAACTTTCTTATTTATGGCCCCATCTTCACGAAATTTGGTAGGTGGCTTCACTGCGCTAACCAAAACCAATCTACGTACTTATTTCGGTGGTATGACACCACTGTCGGCCGCCATATTGAACTTTCCAACGTTACTAATTCTCCAACTTCCCGTGTAGGTAGAAGGCTGAGATTTGGTACTTATTTTGGTGGTATGATGCCACGGTCGGCCGCCATATTGAACTTTTCAACAGTCTTTGTTACTTATGGGCCCATCTTCAATTAGTTTGGTATGCGGGTTCCCAACGCTAACTGAATCCTACTTACATACATATATATGTCCATAGCCTGCAGCTCGGTCACCGTGTGAGGCAGCATTGGGTCCCCCATCCCAACACCTCCCACGTTGTTGGCTGCCTGCCTATATAAGGCCGTCCGTCGCTCCAGTCTCTACATTCCCTTCCTTGCTACGCCACGGGATTCATGTCTCCCTGCTGACAACTACAACCTTTTAATTTAATCCACGGCTTCTCCGCTGTTTTATTGTTCATTTACTACGATTATAGTTATCGTGTAGGTATTTTAGACTTACTTTACATTGTTCAGGTACCATTTCTTTTATCATTCCAACCGTACCCCCATTAACATGTCTATCGAGGTGATCACCATCGATCAAAGAACTGTCACTCACCAAGTTGTTTCCATGCCCGGAGATGGCACCTACCTTTTCCATTCTCTTTGTTACATATTGCACGGCCATATTAGGCTCACTCTTGATATCCGGAGGAACATTGTGTCTTATGTATTGAATGACTGGGACAGGTTCAAGTTGTGGACTGATGACGGTACAGGAGATAATTATACTACACAGGAGCACTAGAAGAGTGAAATGCTTAAGCCCTTCACCTATGGATCTGCATGTGAGTTGATGGCTGCTGCTGAATTGTTCGGTTGTCGCTTTCAAGTGTACCGAAATGGCCAAATATTTTACACCTTTTGGCAACCGCCAATGCCTCTTAAACATCTTAGATTCACAGGTGACGATTTCAGTAGTGGACACTTTGATGTTTATGAATGTTTAAACTCTTAAAAGCTGGATGTGAAGTTATCGATGAAACCGGTTGTATACTTACAACGCTTGACAGATGCCGAATGTCTCTTCAACACAAGTCCTACAAATACTGTCATAATTGAAACAAACCATGAAACTCAAACCGACAGCAGCAATCCAAGCTGTGAGATTTAAAACAACATTACTGTTCCAACTGTATGTTACATGCTCAAGAGTAAGCTCAGCGCACAGCTTGGTCATATTACAACTGGAGGGCCGAACTCACAATGTGGTACACAAAGAGATACTTAACAAATAATTATTGGTATATTTTCCCTCAGTTTAAAAAGGTTTCATTTTCTTCTTAATAAAAATTTTAAGGCAGTACTTGCTGCTCTGAAGTCGCGGTATTTACTAGTGTATATATAAATATATATATATATATATATCTATACTAATAAAAGGCAAAGCCCTCACTCACTCACTCACTCACTCATCACTAATTCTCCAACTTCCCGTGTAGGTAGAAGGCTGAAATTTGGCAGGCTCATTCCTTACAGCTTACTTACAAAAGTTGGGCAGGTTTCATTTCGAAATTCTACGCCTAATGGTCATAACTGGAAGGTATTTTTCTCCATTAACTGTAATGGAGTTGAGCTGGAAGGGCGGAGTTTCGTGTGACATCATCACGCGTAATCACGTGAACTGATTGTCAACGCAGTGCGTAGAAAACCAGGAAGACCTGCAAAAGCGCTTAAGAAAACATGCATTATATAATTGAGAAGGCGAAAAACAATAAGAAGCGGCGAGTGACATATACTACCATATTCATGAGTGTTGCTGCCTCGGAAAGAAAGCAAGGTGTAAACCTAAACTTTAAATTAAGTTCATAGACAGGCTGACGCTGGCGTTTCACATGCCCACAGGTAATGCGGGATACAAGTTTAATGAGAGGGCGAGGATATAAGCGAGAGTTTTGATCACTTTATAACTAAGTTAAAATTGTAGGTGAAGGGGTGTGCTTATGCAAATTCCGAGACTGTGTTTGTGGGGATTGACAGTTAAAGGCGGGTGGGGAGTCACGTCATCATCTCCCTCCCATTCATCTAATTTCGGTCTGAGCTGAGCTCGCGGCTAATGCCGTCTTTCGAAGCAACTTTGTCAGACTGCCACCAAATACTCACAGAAAAATCCACAAGTTAATACACACGCTGTCTCTATAGAGTTTCTCCACACTGAATCCTCCAGACACTACTTACAAAAGGTCACATTGACAATCGTGTTACGTTATTTTTAAAATCTTTCCTTTTCTTAGCACAAGCACAGCTGAGAAGCTTGATGCATGTGCTCCATAACGTTAAAAATAATGCATTTAATCACACTTTGCATTACAAGCAAAGGGAGCTTTTGTCAATGCATGATTTCCTGGTACTGTACACGATTACATTGATCAGCGCATCCCGATTCATTTTATCCTCGCACCACCTTAGTTTGAGAAGAAGTCTGAAAAATATGAGGTTAACACAGAAAAACATCACCAATTCAAGCTTTATGAATAATCGATTCGCCATCAATAATTGTTTTGGTAAAGCCATCCTCCTTCCATTTTATAATTTTTCCGCCAATAGCCATGATTAAATGAGCGGTAAATAAAGTAAGAGCAAAGCGAGGGTGACTTATTTAGGCAGGCATATATATGACAGCAACACTCATGACAATGTCAATCATGTTACGTTATTATTAAAATGTTTCCTTTTCTTTTCATTACTTCTTTAACACACTACTTCTCCGCTGCAGAGCGGGATTTTGCTATATATATAATATATGAATGACCTCCAAAGAGCTGAGACTTTTGATATCATGAACGTGTCTGCAAAACTGTGGTCTCCTGCCCAGCAAAGTCGAGCAGCCAGCGCGCGCATAGCTGTGCCGGCCTTTGAGACGCTGACTGCGCTTCTGCTTTAAGTCAAAGTGAGCACTTTTAATTTTTTCATCCTCCCCTGCGCTATAGCCCAGACAAGTGCAAACACGGGACCCCTTTTCTACACCACGGCAAAATAATATTAAGGCGATTCACACTTTCTTTTGCACGTATCGATTATGAGGTCCTCACCTCGGATTATGAAAACACGCACACGAGTGGAGGACTGACAGTGCCATCACAGCCGATTAATGGCGGGGCGTCTCACCAGTCTACACAAGGCGATCATAACGTCAGCGAACACATCTCTCTATACTATATAAAAGAAAAAGGCAACTTTCCTTTCTTTACACCTTTTTTCCTTTTATCCCAAACCAAAGCCTTTCTCTCTTAACACTGCAGAGGACACAAAACTAATTTTCTTTAAATGCCGGTAAGGCA